>NC_057813.1:289825577-290116075 GCF_018294505.1 Triticum aestivum | reverse complement strand
ATGGCCGGTGTGGCGGCAGATCGGCGGTGGGGAGTGGTTTCAGGGAGGGCAGGCCGGCCGCGGGCGGCGGGGGCGGGCGGTTCAGCCGGTGGTGGCTGGCAGCTCAGGGGGGTGGAGTTTGATGATAAACTGGAGGCCCTTGATTTCATATCCAACGGCTAGAAAATCTAATGACCAGAGATGAAAAAGTCAGTCGACTGACGTGTAGCCTCACCCCGCACGTACACATGCACGCACGCAAGACACGCACGCATGTAGGCGTGCAACACTGACACGTACACACGCACGCATGCTGGCGTGCAACACTCACATGTACACATGCACTCACGAACACACACGCACGTACGCACCCATGCATGCAACACTGAAATGCACCCTTGCACGCATGCAACACTCGCACGCCTGCATGCACACAGCACACAACGCAAGACACACGCTCAACCTATACGTGCATGCACCCTTTGTTAAGGACATGGATTGTTACGGGTATTAATCAATCTTATCTGCGATAAGCAGAACATTGATGTTTTCATCGGTCTTTATGAATCACAACGTATCGAACGGGCTATCAACATAGTAGGCTTAACTACATGAAAAAGACGACGTCACACTCAATGAACAATCATCGGTTTATGAAATGCCCGCTTCTGACCGCCCTGGCCCACCAAAGGTTACTCTGCTGTGCGCTGCCTGCGTTGGGTCACTGACATGCAGGCCATGCACCCAAAGAGCCCACACGCCAGTGGAAGAACGGTGCGGTATCCTAGGTAAGAGTCGAGGGCGCCACTCGCGGCACGCCCGGCTGAACACGCCTCCGTGCCGCATTCAAACGCCTCCATGAAACCCGCCCGTGTGGAAGCTGAGAAACCCACTCTGGACACACGTCCGTTCATGACCGGGCCGGTGTTAAACACAACGCCGGACGAGCTCCTCCCATCCGCCGTCTATTTAATCTCCTATTTAAACGAGGCCAAACGCCGGCCAAGAATCGCACACCTCCGCCGCTCCCCTATCTCCTCCACCATTTTGTCCACTCTTACAATGGCTTACGAAGAGTAGTTATTCCGCATCCAAGCCGGCTGGGTAGCCCGCCGGATACGAGCTATGCAGCTCGCTGATCCACCTCCCTCCCCTCGCCCAATGGAGCTAGTTGCCGCCCCAAGCCAGCGCGTGGTTCAACAACTCACCGCTCCAGGCCAACTCGACGAGGAGCGGAGCACGGGCGTTGTTGCTGCTGTCCATGCTGCCACCTCGTACCGCATCTCCCGTTTCTGTGGCCGATACTCCCATGCCGGCGGTTGCGCCATGCAAGCAGCGACAAAAGCCAGGTGCACGGAGAGCGACGAGTCGGTGGCCAGCGCCTCCGCGTCGGCCGCCATCATCGAGGAGAAGTAGAACACGGCAGGCCGCCGTCGCTTGGGTCCCATGAAGGCCACCACGGAGGCGACGTCGGCGTACACAGCAGGTGTCTTGCCGGATCCTTTTGTTGCGAGGACCTTCATCGACCCTACATGGGCTCCATGGAAGAGGGGAATGTTAGGATGAACTCGAGCCGGTGCTGGCCATGGCGAAGTAGTGGCCGGTGATGAACTCGAACTGGTGCCGGCCACCATCATCTTTGGCACCAGCCAATGATATCAGTTGGGAAGTGGGGAAGCGAGCCGTCCTTTGTGCTGAAGCATATACCTCCGGGGCTCCCGGCAGTCCGGTGATCGTGCTGCCGGACATGAGGAACACAAATCGATCGGCGGGCGACCATTTAGGCCAGGTATTATATACCTATGCTGTCCAGAACTAGCACCGCGTAGTTCATTTGAATGTAATGAAATCCATCATGTTTGTGTGAAAACCCGGTATTTTATATGATTTCCGTTGTTGTTTATATGAAATATCAGTTTGTTTACGTGTTTGCGTGAATTTCGTCCGGTTGGTTGAGTTGTTGTCATAATGTGTGCGGCTACGGTTGGATGGCGTAATTTGCGGGTCGCCGGTCGGTCTGCGGGCGGCTCGGGCGGTGTTGCGGGACAAAAAAACACAGCTCTTGCGAGCTCGTCTCCAATGTGCGCGCTGGAGGATGCATGACAGCATGAGCACCCGAGCCATTCCTCGTTCATCGGTGGCAAAAGCACCGGTGGACAAAAGGGTCGCCAATATTTTGGCTACCCCGGGCAAGATCCAAACAGCCCCTCCCAACAGATTCAAATCCCTCATTCGCCGTGGAATTTTGCCATGTGTTGTTTTCATGGACTAGCAAGATGCCCGTGCATTGCACGGAACATCAAGATGCATTTTTTTACAAACTCTCGCATGCATGCAAGGGATAATTAATGTCCTCCTTTGCTAGTACCACGAGGCAAACACCATTAATATTGCATCGATTAGTGTTAGTGGCCTCGTATATCTGCAAATTGTAATTTTGATAGCGGCCCCTTGTATATAAAAATGGAGGGAGAAATATGAGAGATAAGGTGAGGAGGAGTGGGGCGTGGTGCCGTGGTGGTGACTGGTGGTCGGACTGGGCGAAGGCATGGGGATGGATGGTGCATTATGTCTAGGTTTGTATCTCTCTCACACACATGCACGTAGGTGGGGGACGTGCACGAAGAGAAGAGGTGCATGCACGACACACGTACTCCCGTCTCTTTCCCAACCACACCCACGCGGGTACACGGTGGAGCTCATTTCTGTACGAAAAAGGCAGCCCACGTGGTAATTTGGCACGTGTATTGGTTGTCCACTTGGTGGAGGGAGGATCGTCTACCACGGGTGAACAAACAAATCGTGACTTGACGCATTATGTTAAATTAAAAAAAGAGGCAAACCATGTGGGCCTACCTTAGAGGCAAGGCTCTATACATTGGAGTACTTTTGATGTGTCCCGTCAACTCGCAGAACGAGGAGAAGCTTGCTTAGTACGCCGTCTCCCCCGCTCACGGGCGCGGTGGCTCGCAAGATGAGGTGAAGCTTACTACTCCCTTCGGTCCTCTTTTGTTTGCATCTAAGGTGAAGCCAAGTTACCAAGGAGCGATTATTTCGTTTGAAATTGGACAGTTCTATCCCTGATGTGCTACCGAGAGATGCTGGGGTTAGTTTTTCTAGGCATGCATACCATTGGTTGAGCCTGCCCCACACCGGAATTCTCGCGCTGCATGCATCTCTCTCTCTTTCAAGTCTGCTTGCGTCTCACTCTTCCATGCCTGCATGTGTGTCACTCTATCTGCACGCGCACGCCTTGGGAAGGGGCAATTGGTATGGGAGAGAGAGTTGTGAGTTACTACGGCTGCACATGCAGTCAAAGCGGAACAGATGGGAGGGGTACCAGTGGAAAGAGTGGGGTAAAGAAGCTAAGGCGCAGAGCTTTGAGGGGAAACTGAATTTTCTTAGGCGCAAACCAAAAAGGACCGAAGGGAGTACTACTATACGCCTTTACGCCCGCTCCCTCGCCCACGCGCGCGGTGGCTCGTAGCACGAGCAGAAAATTTTACTACTCCCTCCATTTACTCCTCGTCCCTACTAGTTACGTACGTACTCTGGTTAGTACTCCCCCATTTACTTATACAAGGCCACTATAAAAAAATACATTTTGCATCTATACAAGGCCACAAATAGTAATCGAACCTTTCCAGTTTATGGCTCAATTTCAGAATCTCTCCAACCAAGGTAGATGGTGAGTGGTCGAATTAACTTTGTAGTTTGCACAGTACACTCGTTTTTCTCAAGAAGTTATGTTTACCGAGGCATTAATTAGAACGAATGCATGAATGACCACTAAATTTCCATGAACTTGTACATGCATTGGTTAGTTTCCTCTTGACACTGCTTGTGTCGGGTGATCTAACGCACCTCGAAATCCAACATGTAATGGTACTACTACTAGTATAGTAGAATTGAGACTTATCAAATGGAAAAACAAATGTTTTTAGATGAGCCCTATAAACCCTAGTGGGTACATACTCCGTAAAAACAGATTTTTCCAAAACTAAGTCGCTCCCTTTCATGAATTCTGTAGTATACTCCTCCGTCGACGCTCCCTTTCATGAATTCTGTCCTTCCTGTCGCTGACATGTGGGACATATAGCAACCGGGTCGACGTGTCAAGCACCAAATAACAGTGCAGAACAGCAGGGGGGACGCAACCCACTCGTACCGGCCCAGTAGTAGTAATGAGCAATGAGACGTCAAATCACAATGCCGCACCTTCCAAGATGAACGAAGCAACCATTATTTCACACTTCGGCTCGACATCATCTCAAACCACGTACTAGAAGAGGGACACACGCATCGCCTTGGTACATCATGACACGTGGGACCGCATGACAGGCCATGCTCCCCCGCCGATCGCTCGGTAAAATCACCTCATTTTTACTACTATACTTCCTCCAGATCGGTTTACTACATGGCATGCACGTCATTCTAGGTTGAGAATTTAACTGGCTATATATATACATATATATATATATATATCTATGTGTGTGTGTGTGTGTGTGTGTGATGAACAGTACGCTAGCCTTTTAAAAATTGTATACTTTTGTACAGTAGTACTACCTCCGGCCTGGTTTATTAGTCCCCTATGTAGTTTGTGCTAAATTTTGACCAAAGATTTAACTGACAAAATGTTAGTGCATGTTAAAAAAAAATTATAACGCTTGGTTCATATTCGAACATAGTTTTCAAATATATAATTTTTTGTGACATGCATGAGCATTTTGTTAGTTAAATTTATGGTCAAAATTTGGCACAGATTACAAAGAGGACCAATAAACCAGGACGGAGGTAGTACTCCACTATCGACGGATTGCACCATGGAGCAAAAATTGAAATTTTAAAAAAAGGTGGTACATATAGAGAGCGCTCGTCGCCAAATTATGCATATAGTACTATTAAAAAAGCTAGTACGTGCTTAATTGGGGTGCTAAATTCTATTAAAGAAATACTAGTACTAGTATGTACATACTGAAGAGTTAAAGTAACGAGAAGAAACATAACATAGTTCTGCTGGGGGCTCAGCACAACACACCCCTCAAATTAAACTAAGCACACCTAATATTAAACTATGCAACTAATCCGGTAGACACTGCATTAGAAGTTTAGAACCACCATAATGCAACGACACTGCCACCTTACTCGGAGTCCTCATCCACGTCCTCGACTTTGTCCTTGTCCCTCTTCCTCTTGGCCGATACTTCTTTGCTTGAACCGCCAACTTGGTGTTGCTCTTCATCAAACCCTTGTAGATATTGAAACAAAGGTAGCCATCCATTGCAGCGTACTGGATGTGGTCTATATCTAGTACATTCCGCTGCCATGCATGACGATGAAACGTGTATGGAGGTTTCTCCATTTTACCGTACGAAGGATGAACCATGGCTCCTGCCAGGGTCAGCATTGAAGGCTGACGAGAGGGCACCAGCCAATTCTTCTGGAGGTCGAAGGGGTTGCCTACAACGAGGCCTATCCGACGCAGGACTTCTTTGTCGTTCTTAAAGTCTACAGTAAAGAATTTGACTGTTTTGTCCTCGAGGAAGTTCTTAAAATCCTTGCACTCAACGTCGGCATGGCATATGTGTTTTTTTACTCCTCTCTCTCTCTTTCTTCGTACTCCCTCCGTCCCATAATATAAGAACGTTTTTGACACTAGTGTCAAAAACGTTCTTATATAATGGGACACAGGGAGTACTAGTATTTATTGCATTTGCCAAGGAGTGACCTCTTCCAATGAAATGGTGTTGCTAAGTTTGCTTAATTTAATTAGCTATAGACTCAAAATTGTCTTTTCACCTAGGTACACGCACTTAGCACCGTTTCTTCCTTCGGTCACCAAATTAGACTCTCTCTTCTTGATTAACTTGCCACATCAGACTTTATGCCTATGTGGCAAGCTTAAGCACCTGTAGGAGCAAGTAAGTACAATAGTGCGCTTTACATGGCATTTTTGCATATGTGGAGGAAAGAGAGGCAAGAAAAAAGTGGAGAAGTGGGCTCTCATGCAAGAGCCAGCCTCTACTACTACATGGTGTAGCATTGGGAGAGGCACCTGTGTGGAGGTGGTCAGGAATCGGGAGACTCACGCCGGTCCGCCGCAGTTAAAATGATAATGGCAAGTCAAATCACAGGGCCCCAACTGTCCAGCAGTAACTCACTGTCAAATCACACAGCCCTATGTTTGCAGCAGCCTACTCCCTCGTCTTCTCGCGTCTCTGTCGAACCGAATAGGCGGAACTGCCCCGCCTACGCGTAGGAAAAGCCCCGCCCTCGACTTTTAAATACAACTACTCCCTCCATCTAGGTGAGTAAGTCATCTTACGAAAACCAAATAATCCCAAAATACTAAGGCGCGGTGCATTAACTTCTACCTCATTTATTGTTTCTTCACATATCAACCAATAAGAATGCAATGATATACTTTTTGTGACATAGTAACTCATATTTAGTTAGTCAAATGGATGACCTAGAACTACGTGCAGGCCCTATAAACCGAGACGCCTACAAGTAAAAAACCGAGATGGAGAGGGTAGTTCAGCACGTATCTTTTTAGATCAATATAGTCGGGATTCACCAAGGAGCAAAACCAAGTGGTAGGCTGCTGCTGTCGTGTTGGCGTAGCAACTCAAGCAGGGTCAGTCCGCACACGAAATGGCGACACACTTAACAGGACCCCTTCGGCAAACATATGGCTCATCCACCATCTTGTTCCACGTGCGATGCACCAAATTACAGTTCAGAGCAGCGGTTGGAATTGGAGGCACCCCGGTCGTAGCGCCACAGTAGTAGAAAATGAGCGATGAGGGGTCAAATCACAAAGCCCCACCTTTCCCGCATTACGCTGGATGGACGAAGCAACCATCATTTCACTCTAGCGCGCAAAAGCATAAAGAAAAGAGAAAACAATGATGCGTGCGGCAGCTACCTAGGGCACCCTAGGGTAGGGGTCTCCACTACAGATCCTTTTTTAAAGCGCCTCCACTACAAATCGGCTTCTCCCTCGTCCTCTTGAAGAAAACCGATGATGAGTGCGGCGGTAGGGTTTGTAGGAGTACTACGGCGTGCGGGGCCACGTCGTAGTAAACGGGTTCGAGTTGACGCATTAAATATGTGTGGGCCGCTTGGTTTTACGGGAACGAGGCAGTATTTTGGGTTCGGGGACCAGTGGAGATATAGCACGTACAAAAAATTGTGGACGTAGGTTCGACCGAAAGGCAATGATGCATGGGCCCTGCATTTTGATATACCCGGGGCCGCGTGAAATTCGCTACTCTACTCAAAACTAGTAAGGTACACATGTATTGAACGCATGATATTTCGAAACCAAATTATGAATAAATACACACTATAGCATGTAAAGCTTTGAGTCATATATGCATGATGTAGATGTTCGTTTAGTTCTTATAGTTCATCTCATTCAAAATCAATTAGTTTTATAAAAATGTTAAGATTCATGGGGTTGTGCATTGTAAATCATAAAGTAAAAAACAAATAATGGCAATTCATTTAGAAAAAGAATCAATTATGACATAGAAGATTCTAGAACGAAGGAGAAGTGCTTGTGTTTTGAGGTTTGTGCATTATGCTTAAGTTCAACCATGGAGTCTTCTAAATTGTACATGTGGCATATCTGGTGGAATGTTGATGATATCCAACGGCCAGTAGTGCTCGGATTTGCCCATCTCTGTTCTGTCGGGTTAGCTTCATCCAGCGACCATCTTTCAAAGTTATTGGCACACTATATAGTTCCTGTGCCATAGTTGCATGTTTTGAAAAAAGCTAGTAGTGTGTTGTACTATCTATTTAGGAATAGAAGATGTATACATGGAAGTTGTATGGAAAGAGATGACATGGAGGATCTCAATTCCTATGAGTAGGGATTGGAAAAGAGATGTCATTTGGTTCACATCATCGGAACTTTTCTATTGAATCTAGAGATGACATGTATCTCAATTCCTATGAGGAGGGATTAGTAAAGAGATGTAATTTGGTTCATATCATAGGAACTTTTCTATTGAATATACGCTAATGTTTATTTTCCTTTGAAATTAAGGGAGTATAGGAATCCATTCATATGAACCAAGTGGCTCTAAAGCTATAGAAATGATATCATGTTTATTTCCTTTGAAATGTAGAGTATATGAATCTATTCCTATGAACCAATTGGCTCTAAAGGAAAAAAATCCTATAAAAATCATATCATATAGAGTTCCTATGATATTCCTCGACACTAAAGGATGGTTGAAATTGCTGCGGGTGATACGATGGTCTTTCTTTGTAGACTCCTCACCCATCTTTATAGTTACCTCTCGAAGATGAATGAAATGATATATACAGGGTATTCTACATGTGCAATTTGGTACACGAAAACTCGGTAAAAGTTTGCGAGGTTCTAATTTTCAATAAAGCTATATGCACTGCATTTTGGAACGGAGGGAGCATATAGCAGTTGCTAACACTCACGTGGAAGATTTGTGTGTAGGAGGAGTGGCTGTTCTGTTAAATGACATGGCAAAACTGACACTGTCGGATGCCGATCTAACGGTTCTTACGGCGTTCGTCAGGAAAAGGCTTGTGGCGGAACGTTTGTCGGATAATGATTTATGGACACATGCATTGCATTGATACGTGCCCCCCTCTCTCTCACGCACACGCACCCTCACGAGTCACAACTCTCCCGAGTCCTCTCACAGACTCGCACGTGTCACCCATCGTCTATCTTCAGGTAGACGTCACGCACATATGTGCTCTTCACACCCTACCCTCAGAACTTATAAAAAACAAAAGACGGCGTGCACATTTTATTTTAGCTCACACGTCACACAGTTATACTATTACTCTTGCGGCGAACGTTCTTTGGGCATAGTATATATTGTACTCTCACGAAGAGAAGCGGTGCACGCACACACTAGTTCTCTCACACCCACTCGCGGGTACACGTAGGAGCGCATTTTTTGAAGCCGGTACAACAAAATCACTCCACTATATATAAAAGCAGGAGCCTTAGCGCTTGCTTTACTAGGGTTGCTCTCGTTCACTCTCTCATGCTCTCCAGATCTAAGCAAGACATAGGTGGCCACACTCTCTCTCTCAGCTCACAGCTGGTCACAAATCCGGCCGGACAACCTCGACCGGGGCAGGGGTGTAGGTGCATCGTTCACGCTGTCGTCAGCGGCGAGGGAGGAGACCAACGGCTGCCCGCGCGTCCCGATCGGCGGCCGTGCCGTTCTCTCCGAGAGAGCGCCGGCTCGGGAGGGCCTCCGACCCCTTCTTCCTCCCTGCGGTATTGTGGCCAAGATGCGGCCTCCCGACGCCGTCTTTGCCACATGCCGACGACCCTCAGGTATATATTCCTTCGAAACCTGCCTTGCTCTACTGCCCCAGCTCTTCCCCCTTCGTGTGGATCCTTTTCTACTTCCGTCCGCTGTTCCAAAGCCACCTAGACTTCTACTATTATTAGAAGTAAAGCTAGTTCATACAGTCGACTCAAAGCGTTGGTTCAAACAGGGAAGAAAGTGGGAAAGTTGTAGCATGAATCTAGGACTTGGTTCTAAGAGGAAACGGGGGAAAGTAGTAATATCTGTCACTGTTTAAATAACCGTATTTCGTATTTGCGCAAACAGGGATGTCTGTCTCCATATCGTTTCGGGATTCTTCATATCGTTTCTATCCACGCAATCAAAAGCACACACCTCAATTTTAGTACAACTGCGCAAAATGAGATGGCTATCCCTTGTTGTCGTCGTCTAACCTCCAGTCTTCAAGGTATTCCTACATTGGTAGTAACTAAGGTAGAATGACCAACGCAATCTAAAAGAAGCTGATTCATACGTTTTACTTCCTGATTGCAGTGCAGGGATGAGCAAAAACAACTGCATCCTAGCCCGGAATGCACTTTCTGCCAGTTCTTCCACAGACCGAGGACTAGCTGGCACGGCTGCACGGCGGTTTTTTGGACAGGTGCGCGGAGAAGAGGCATTGTGGTCTGCTTATTTTTGCAAATAACGGTGCTTAAATTTAGTGGAATGCACAAGCATTTCAACTGGTCAGTACACTTCATGGTTTAGTTCAGCATTCCAAGTGAGACCACAATTATAATTGGTTATTCTGGAATGAGAGAACCTAACCTTGGATGGTGGCAACAAGAAAAAACCAGAGTGAACTCCAGGAAATTTAAGCCTGCCGGGAGGCCCTTTGCTCAGAGAAGCCTTTCTTGTTTTTTCCTGATTTGTAAACCTTCTCACAACTTTGTCTTTTGCTGTGAACTAGTATATGTTTGTTATGTTCTATGAATCATTGAGAGGTATAAAACTGCTTAACTTGTGCTTTTCAAGATTTTTATGAAGACGAGTTTAATGTGAGTGTTCCACATGAGCGCTGGACTAGCGTGTGAACGTTTGGAATTTATTACATTGTGGCCTCAATTAACTGCATGAACCATTGTAACAAGAAACATAGTTGCTTATATGTCAGACAGCAGATTGTTGATTGTTAGCTGGTCGATAGCCTAGTGTTGAAGCGAGCTGAGCCAATGTGACGTGTTTTGCACAACTGCTTACAAGTGGGGTAGCACCAACAGTGTTTACAAGTACTTATGTATACGTCGGCGCACGGTTCACGAACGAGTGCTCTATTTCATCGAAACACACACTGCTCGTATGATAAACCGTGACAACTTATGTCTTACCATGCCATATTCATGAAAAAACTAGTGAGGACGCATCTGTTTCGGCAACAATTACGATGGTTCTCACATGATTCACGGGCATACAAAAGTAGCAGCAGTTCCCATAGACGGATTCAAACAGAGTACTAGCCTAGAGGGGTCGATAACAGGCAAGGTTCGAATAATTAGACACAATCCAAACTACTATTAAAACACTAGCTGGGGCAACTATTTCATGCCTCGATCTAATTTGGGCTGGACACAAGACGGACCTTGCCATGAACATCATCGAGGACGTCCCGCATCAGCTCAATCCTGTGAACCTTCATGAAGACAACCTTGTGGCCTTGCCACTGATAAACTTTTTTGTGGAGGCATGCCATGTCATCTTCCTGCGTAAGCTTGACAAGAATAGTATGCTTGACAAACGAAGGAGTAGCTTTGAACTTCTTGTGCTTCAGTACACCCTGGACAACACGCCTGACAACAGTGAGGCTGGAATACACCTCTTCATTGGTATAACTGCAAATGGCTTCCAGGATCCAACAGCCTAAGAACTCTGTTTTCCCAGTGCGTATATTCAGGTCGTCCGCCTCATAGCTAGTGACATGCACAACCACACAATCCTTGTCTGCATCAGGGCTCTAATTGAAACAGAAACAAATTCTGAATTACTTTTCAGTATAAGAAACACAAGTTATTTAAACCACTATGTATAGCATGGCATCGAAGGTAATAAAATTTTGCATTATTAATCACCACGTACTTACTTTTCTAAATAAATCACCACATACTTAGATGAAAAACCACAATCGAGATCGGCAAAGAAGGAAATCACCTTGTGCAGCTCAGCGGGGGGGGGGGGACACATCCTCGAAGGGGGAAAACTGCTCCTGCAGTGTCACGGGGGCTGTAACCTCAAACAGGGCATTGACCATCTCAGTAGTGGCCGTGAGCGTATCTGGGGTCGGCTCGGTGGTTGCCTCCATCTTCTTGGAGCTCTCTATCTCGTGGGGATCAGCCTCCCGCGTCTTCTCCAATATTGGCAGATCTTTGCCTGGTTCTTCTTGGTCCATAATGAAACTGACAAATACTAGGAGACCACTGAAAGGAAAACACAATCGCAATGACAATGAAACAAAAAAGAGAGTGAGGACCGGTTACTGCTTTGCAAAAGTTCTTTTTTTTCTCCGAATGAAAATATACCAACATCATGGATCCGCTTACCTTCCCTTCGTTGGGAGAGAAGAACAGTGGCGGATGCGAGTGTTTCCTTTCTTGAAGACGGTGAGGGAGAAGGGGATTCAGCGAAGAGTGAAATGATGGTTGCTTCGTCCGTCAAACTTAGACTGCGGGGAGGTGGGGTTTTGTGATATGACGGCTCGTTACTGCCGCGCTACGATCGGTTTGACTCTCTGCCTGCATACTGCCTTCTAATTTGGTGGATGGCATATGGTCCCGCATGCTGCATGGCCCGCATGTCGGTGAACAAAAGTAGAACGACATTCAGTAGAGGGAGACGTTTCAATGACCTAGGAGGATCCAGAAGCGGTAGAGTGTCTCCACTGTACTAGTAGTAATTGTTTTTCTAGGTAGCTGTAGAGTGTCTCCATTGTACTAGTAGTAATTGTTTCTCTGGGCCCAAGACAAAACAGCCAATCCACACTAGTAAATAGTAAAATCAATTCAAAAGGCGCTACCCACACCCAGCACCCCCCCCAAAAACCTGGGTGCTCTTCTTCCTCCTCACTCCCACCCACCTCACGTCAGCTCGCTCCACTCCTACCCCCAAATTCCTCACCTCACTCCTACAGAAAAACCCAGCTCCCCTTCTTCCTCACTCCTACAGAAATGCCCCAGCTCCCCTTCTTCTTTGCTCGCACTACAACTAGGCTCGTCATTCGTTACTTTGCTCAAATCCGTGAGCGTGACGCGACGCCCTCGAGGAAAATGGAGTCGGCTAACCCCAGCGCTAAGAAGATGAGGCTCCCGCCAGCGGTGATGCCTGTTGTAGATCCCACACCCGGCAGCGCGGGGAGAAGCGGCGACCCCGCCCCCACCGGATCCCAGGAACCCGTAGAATCTCGGGTGGACCGCATCGGTGATCTCCCGGACGCCGTCCTTGGGAAGATCATCTTGCTTCTCCCCACCAAGGATTGCTGCCGCACCCAAGTACTCTCAATTCGGTGGCGCCCTCTATGGCGTGCCGTGCCCCTTAATCTCGATTGTCGTCAGCTATCTCTCTTCAATGATTTTGAAATCCCCAGATCCATCATCTCCTCCCACCAGGGCTCCGTTCAAAGCCTCTGCATCCCGTCATGCTACCTGAGCAAGCATACCATGCCCTGCACGGTGGACACCTGGCTGAAATCCCCTGAATTCACAAAACTACAGCTGCTTGAGTTCTACTATTCCCCTAGAAATCACATACCACATACTAAACGCCATGTACTTGTGCCCTCAGCACCGATGTCCATCTCGCGGTTTTCCTCCTCTCTCTACACCGCCACCTTTGCATTGTGCTACCTACCAGAAAATCTAGTACTAAACCTTCGACTCCCATTTATCAAGAAACTTTCACTTGTGTGGGTTCGTATATCGGAGGCCTCATTGCACAGCATCATCCACTCTAGTTGCCCTGCGCTGGTGTGCTTGGTGCTTGTTTTCATAGTTAGAATTGTTTGTCTCCAAATAAAGTCGCCTAACCTTGCAAGAATTGGAATTTCTTTTGACAGAAGGCAGATCATCATCCAAGATGCCCCTTCACTTCAAAGCTTGATCCTTGATTACAGCTATTCACCGTTGCAAATAACCGCCCTCTCTGCGCCTAAACTGGAGACCTTGGGTGTAATACATGATCTCTGTGCTCATTTCAATATGGTGTTTGGCTCCACAGTTCTTCAGGTACTTTATATTATCATCTACACTTGTAACCATAAGCTGCATTTTAAATTTCTGCCCATAATTTATATATCATCTTGGAGTACACATTTTGTACTAATATTATGTTCTATGCTCAATGAAGAGTTTCTCCATGGATGGCCTATCAATGGTGCTGGATTCTGTCAAGATCTTATATATCCAAATGAATAGTTTTGATCTGAACAAGATTATTGGCTTGCTGCAATGCTTTCCATGTCTGGAGAAGTTGTATATAAAGGTGATAATTTCACGCACATTGGAAGCCCGCATATAGTGTACTAGAATTAACCGTTCAGCTGTTGCTCTTTCGACACTCTTCTTTTAGACCTTAACTGTTTTCAATCTTCATGTCTATTTAGGCAACAGGATGGGGTAAGAAAGTTATAACCAATCGGTGGATTCGTAAGCATCGGGATTTTCTCACTTCTCATGAGATTCGATTGAAGACAATAACGCTAGAACGATATGTAGCCAACCGTGCAAACACAAGATTTGTCACATTCTTCCTGCTGAATGCGAGGTTACTATTGTCCATCAGGCTTAAGTTTATCAGCAGCATGGTTTTGACGGATGGGTATGTCGAAGAGCAAAAAAAGGAGTTTCAGGTGGGCAAAAGAGCTTCTGAACGTGTCGGGCTTCTATTTACAACATATTGTGGTCATAATCCAGTAAATTTTATGACCCAGGATGTTCATTCTATGGACCTGACCAATCCATTTGACTGTGACTGCCAAAAACAGTGCTGGAGTTAGATGTTGTTGCCCTTTTCAATCTGGGTTTTTTTGTAAACCTGATGAACAATCAACCCTCATGCTTTTGTACAGTTTGTAAGCTGGAGTTAGATGTTCCTACCCTTTTCAACTCGGCTGTGACTATCATATTTTCTTTGAAACAAGGCAAATGGCTTGCCATTCGTTTAATTTAGAGTGAAATATTGTACCAAATCACAACCAAGGGAAATAACATCACTCACGCCGGCTGCTTGAGCCCACTATGCATTACAGAAGCCAAGTGATTAGCCCCCACTAGCACCCACCAACTTATTTCAAACTAGCACATCAAATGGGCTGTAAATTTTCATAGGAAAGGCTGCATGACCGTGACAGATTTGGATTCTGACATTTGGGACCCGCGAGGAAATAGCCTATCCAAGGTGGTGTCGACTTACTAGCCACTCAACAAACAATTCTGCCTACCAGCCGTTGGATTGACATCCAACATATGTCGTGTATCTTCTATCTCTTGTCTTCTTCTTCCTCCAGCCGCCCAAACCAAACCACCCCGTCGGCTCCGCCTGCTCCCGCCTCCCATGGCTGGCTGCGCCATCGCCGCCCTACCGTATGTACCCTCCAATGTTGGCCAGTTCCTCCCTCTATTCCCCCACACATCCTGTTATTCTCCGACGATGTTAGAACCAACATGCACCCGTGCCCGAACTAGTCAACCCTCGTACTCCCCTCTGCCTGCGACTGGACCGGCGCATCTTCAATGGCTCCTGTTCGTTCCGTCCGAGGCCTCGCCGTCGTCCTCCGCCTTGCAGCCTTGGTTCGCTCGCCGTGCGCGGTGTGCCACCCTCTTGCGTTGTCAATGTCGTCAACAACCGAGAGGAACAAGGAGATGACTGTACATGGAGAGGATGACAGTAGGGACCCACCAGCGTCATGGCAGTACGCAAGCAAGTGCCTCTATAGTACAAGCCCAAAAATATGGTTCCTCCTAATGGTTGGACATCTGGGGCTCACGCCATTGTCAACGTAGTCAATAAACGAGAGAATTACACTACGAGCGGCTGACACCAAGGACCCAGCAAGTCGCGCGGTTTTTTCTTTGAGGAACAACCAGTTGTTATTTATACTAGTTTTAGCGACGGATCAGGGTAACAACGGGGCTGTGTGGGGGCTGTGGCCCATCTAGCCAGGGTTTTATTTATGTTTACCACATCATGAGCCCAGTTGTGTTTTTTTCTTGCTGAAAATGGCTAGCCCATTTCTATTTTTTTTAAGAAATACCCAAACAAGGCCTAATTGGTTTATCGGCCCTGCTGGGCTGCAAATCTTTCAAGACGAGGAGAGTTTCATTCGGTTTGCCCAGAAATGGGCTGTACATTTTTAAAACACATCAAACCGGGAATTAGTTTCAATTTTTTTACATTACAAGATCTTAAATTCCATTGATTTTTATGCATGGACAATTATTTGGATTTTATATTTATATAAATTATTTTTAAAATAATTTGAATGTGAATCGATATTTCTGGATTAAAAACAGTTGACCGCACCGAAATATGCAAAATTTCGTATACTTTTTAACCGTGGCCACAATATGGGGTGTAATTCTACAAAAAGAAGATGGGCTCCAAAAAAAATTTAAGAATTAGCAAATGGGCTGTACATTATTAGAAAAAATGGCAGATGGGATGTATGCTGTTTTCCACAGATTTGAGGCTGACTTGTGCGCCTACTACAGGTTGACGCGTATGCTTTCATAAAAAAAAGGTTGACGCACATGCAACACCCTGTCAACTTAGTCAACCCACGAGAGCAGTAACTGTTGGATGTCCATCCAACGGCTGTCGTGCTTCTTCAATCTCTGCTCTTCATGCTCCAGCCGCTCAAACAAGCGCCGGCGGGACTGCCTGCTCCCACCTCCCGCGGCCGGCTATGCTGCCGCGCAGGCCTCACGGTCCCACCATACTCCCATCGCTGGCCTAGACATCCCTCTACTCACCCACACATGTTGTTATTCTCCGGCGACGGTAGACGAACCAGTAAACCCTCGTACTCCTTCGCGTGGGAAACAACTGCCGAGTATTCCCTGGCTCCATGTCGTTCCCTTCCTAGGCCTCGTTGTCGTCCACCGCCCTGGTGCTTTCGGCACGGCCTGGTCAACGTGGTTAATGAACGACATCCATCGGAAGTGGACTGTACGTGGAGAGGCTGACAGCTGGGTCCACGGCCGCACGCAAGGAAATGCCTCCTTATTATGCGCAAAATAATGATTCCTCCACCTGACAGCTAGGACCCACAGGAAGGACCTCTGTATTTCGCGAAAAGACGCTCCCCCCACTGACAGGTTGGACCAACCAGCTATATCTTCGCACGCAAGGAAGTGCCTCCTTATTACGCCCAAAAAAATGAATACCCCCTGCTAGCTGGGACCCACCATATTGTTGGACTGACTTGTGGGCCTACTAAGTTGACAGGGACGGAGGGCTTTGTCAACTTAGTCAATACTCCAGTGACCGTATGATGTCCATCCAACGGCCATAGTGCTTCTTCAACCTCTGGTCTTCTTGCTCCAGCCGCCCAAAGCAGCGCCGGTCGTGTCGTCTGCTCGTGCCTCCCGTGGCCGGCTGTAGTACCACCTGCTCCTGCCTCCCGTGGCCCGGCTCCGCGTCGTCCCCTTCCTACGCCTCGCCGTCATACACCGCCATGGTGCTCTCGGTGCGGCGTGGTCAATGTGGTCAATGACCGACTTCCATCGGAAGAGGACTGTACGTGGAGTGGCTGACAGCTGGGTCCACGACAGCCACAAGGAAGTGCCTCCTTATTACACGGAAAATAATTATTCCTCCACCTGACAGCGGGGACTCACCGGACAGGCCACCAGTATTTTGCGAAAAAATCATTTCCCCCTGACTGCTGGGACCCACTAGCTACACCTTCACACGCAAGGAAGTGCGTCCGGGCAAACAAAAAGCGATTCGCCCCCCTGACTTCTGGGACGAATGGGAGAAGTTGCTTACAAATTGGAATTGCCCGAAGGATTGTCAGGAGTTCACGATGTGTTCCATGTTTCCCAGTTGAAGAAGTGCCACGTAGAGATGGCTGATATACCGCTGAGAGATACAGTGCCGCTGGAAGCGATTCAGTTGGATAGTGATTTGACCTATGAGGAGAAACCGATCAAGATTCTTGAGTATGCCAGCCGAGTCACCCGCAGCAAGGTTATCAAGTTTTGCAAAGTTCAGTGGAGCCACCACACCGAGGATGAAGCCACCTGGGAGCGAGAGGAAGGTCTGCTGAAAGACCACCCTCACCTATTTTCTAGCCAACCCGAATCTCGAGGGCGAGATTCATCTTAAAGGAGGTAGGTTTTTAACATCCCAAACTTTCAATTTGGAATGTTATACATAGATCATCATTGCATATCATATTTTATTGCATTTTGGCTTGATCCGAGAAATTTCACGCAACTCAAGGACCCACGGAGAGAGTTGGGAATTTCGTTATTTTCATATTTGGGTTTTCTCAAATTTTGAAAATATGATCCTTTGATTTTATTTATTTTATCTTCAATTATTTCTACTATGAAAATATGAGAGAGGGAATAAAATGACTTTCCCAAAATAAAGAAATATTGAGGATTTGATCAAAAAATCAAATAAGATTTTATTTTGGAGTTCATTGCTATTCTATTTTGAATTTAGGAAAAATGCGCGTTTTTCAAAATTGCATTTAGGCCCCAAATAAATATTCATCTTAACCGTCTTGATTTTAGAAGTCGGGGAAAATTTATTTCAAGATTTTTCGAGTCCGTTTAGTATTTCTTTTATTTGTTTTTCTGCATGTAATGTTTAAAAAAAATGAAAACCGACTTTGGGTCGTGTTCGGCCAGGACTCCGCCTGGTCGGGGCCTTTATAATGCGCCGCCCGAGCCCACTAGCCGCCAGCTCGCCCCCGCCCCGAAACCCTAACCCTAAGCCGCCGCCGCCGCCGCCTCGGACGCCGCCGCCCCGCCCGACCCCACCGCCGACCCCGCCGCCCCTCGCTGGAGTAAGCCGCCGGCGGTTTTTCTCGTGAAAACTGATCGGTTTTTACGCCGGTTTTTCATTAGGTTTTCTTTTTAAACTAGATCCGTTTTTTCGGTTTAGTTTATTTAGCGGACGTTCGTCCGTGCGTCCGCTATTATTTCTGATCGCGATTTCCGATCTGTTTTTCGTTCTAGTTTAACTTTTCGCTCGTTTATCGGAATCAGGCGATTCAAGCGCCTAGAGTTTCGTCTCGAAACCCTCTTTCCGATTAATCAACTCAAACAAGTTTTTACTGCTATAAAATTTGACTTAAGTACAGATTAGTAAACGAAGTTTGTTTCTTTCGTCGTTTGACTTTCGTTGCTTTGTTTGTTTTGATTCTTTTTGCAAACCGGAGTTCTTAAGTTGAACTTTCTGGTTAGATCTTTTATTTGATTTTTGCCTGTGCATTAGATGAGTGCTTATTGTCTGCTTGTTTTTTTGCGATAGAGTACCCGGAGTGCGCCGCTTGCTACTTCGAATCGCTAGGTTTCACGGATCATCAGCAAGGCAAGTAACACTTTGAGCATACCTCCTTATTACCCAGTTTTGTTGCATTAGATCAATCCTCAAGCAATTGCATGATTAGGATCTGATTTAATATGTGGGTTTGGGAAGTAGATGAGGTAGTACCTATTACCTGTTTTATTATCAAAGCTTTGGGAGTTACTCTACGTTTGCTTATTATGCCATGCTATGCTAGTAGACGTGGATTGGGTGAGTGTATCCATGACAAATGTGAGTTTGTTTAATTAATGGTTTATTTAAGGTGGCAACTTCAATACACATCTGGGTGGATTGAGGTACCTGGGTATTCCAGCATTGCCTGTTTTTTTATGGACCGCCACCCAGGCTCAAAGGGATCATGAGATTATTCATGCTAGAAACTTCTGTGTGTAGCCATAAGCTACTATGGGCTCTAGCATAGTTGATTAAGTCGTGCGAACTCTTACAGTGGTAGACTAGCAGATGTAGGGGAAAGTAGGTGTAACGGTCTACCCATCGTAAGGTGCTAGCGCTTCTGAAAGACTATGTCTCGGTCATCCGTTTCTCAAATACCATGTAGTGCGAGAAATCTAACGGAGGAGATCGAGTCTTGTGGGGAAAAGTGCGCAAACCTTTGCAGAGCATATAAACTAATCATGGTTTGACGTGTCCCCGGTTATGGACATCTTGAGTATCTAATACTGGGATTATCATGTGAATCTCATCATGTTACTTTAATTAATATTGTTGGGTTTTAATGAAGATGTTTAATTGGGATTGAGAGGGTGTCTACACTCTCAATGTTTAACAACCACCATGATAGTTAAATAAAATTTATTCCTTTGCAATAGGGAAAAATTGGCTTTATGCAAAAACTGTAACCATAGAGCTTTCCACCAGCCATATATGCATGTAGTATAGCTTTATTTTTTTTTCATTACTCTCTATGTGTTACATTGCCAGCATATTCCATGTGCTGACCCGTTTCGGGCTGCAACGTTCATGTTGCAGACTTTTCAGACGACAAGTAAGGTGCTTTTAGGTCGTGGTTCTATACTCAGTGATGCCGTTGGAGTGATGGACTCACCTATCTTCCAAGCCTTCCGTTGTTATCGTTGTTAGATGGCTTTAAGCCATATTTATTGTAATAAGCTCTCCTTTCAGACTTTCGATGTATTAAGTGTGTGATTGCTACTCTATTATAAATGCTTCAAGTACTATGCGTGTCAGCATTACTAATCCAGGGATGACACTGATGCACAGAGATCAGACTGTTTGAAGTCTGGTCGCTACAGAACAACCAAAAATTATAGATACATTGGAGATGTATCAAGCATCCCCAAGCTTAATTCCTGCTCGTCCTCGAATAGGTAAATGATAAAAATAGAACTTTTGATTTGGAATGCTACCTAACATATTTATCAGTGTAATTCTTCTTTATTGTGGCATGAATGTTCAGATTCGAAAGATTCAAAACAAAAGTTTAATATTGACATAAAAACAATAATACTTCAAGCATACTAACAAAGCAATCATGTCTTCTCAAAATAACATGGCCAAAGAAAGCTATCCCTACAAAATCATATAGTCTGGTTATGCTCTATCTTCATCACACAAAGTATTTAATCATGCACAACCCAATGAGAAGCAAAGCAATTGTTTCATACTTTTGATGTTCTCAAACTTTTTCAATCTTCATGTAATACATGAGCGTGAGCCATAGACATAGCACTATGGGTGGAATAGAATGGTCGTTGTGGAGAAGACAAAAAGGAGACCATAGTCTCAAATCAACTAGGCGTATCAACGGGATATTGAGATGCCCATCACTAGATATCAATGTGAGTGAGTAGGGAGTGCCATGCAACGGATGCACTAGAGCCATAAGTGTATGAAAGCTCAAAAAGAAACTAAGTGGGTGTGCATCCAACTTGCTTGCTCACGAAGACCTAGGGCATTTTGAGGAAGCCCATCATTGGAATATAAAGGCCAAGTTCTATAATGAAAAATTCCCACTAGTATATGAAAGTGGTAACATAGGAGACTCTCTATCATGAAGATCATGGTGCTACTTTGAATCACAAGTGTGGAAAAAGTATAGTAGCATTGCCCCTTCTCTCTTTTTCTCTCACTTTTTTGGGACTTCTATCTCTTTTTTTGTGGCCTCTTTTTTATTTCTTTTTTATTTTTTGTCCGGAGTCTCATCCCAACTTGTGGGGGGATGATAGTCTCCATCATCCTTTCCTCACTGGGACAATGCTCTAATAATGAAGATCATCACACATTTATTTACTTACAACTCAAGAATTACAACTCGATACTTAGAAAAAAATATGACTCTATGTGAATGCCTCCCGTGGTGTACCGGGATGTGCATTGATTCAAGAGTGACATGTATGAAAAATTATGAACGGTGGATTTGCCACAAATACGATGTCAACTACATGATAATGCAAGACAATATGACAATGATGGAGCGTGTCATAATAAACAAAATGGTGGAAAGTTGCATGGCAATATATCTCGGAATGGCTATGGAAATGCCATAATAGGTAGGTATGGTGGCTGTTTTGAGGAAGGTATATGGTGGGTGTATGGTACCGACGAAAGTTGCGCGGTACTAGAGAGGCTAGCAATGGTGGAAGGGTGAGAGTGCGTATAATCCATGGACTCAACATTAGTCATAGTGAACTCATATACTTATTGCAAAAATTTATTAGTTATCGAAATGAAGTACTACGTGCATGCTCCTAGGGGGATAGATTGGTAGGAATATACCATCGCTCGTCCCCAACCGCCACTCATAAGGAAGACAATCAATAAATAAATCGTGCTCGAACTTCATCACATAACGGTTCACCATACGTGCATGCTACGGGAATCACAAACTTTAACAAAAATATCTCTCAAATTCAAAACTACTCTACTAGCATGACTCTAATTTCACCATCTTCATATCTCAAAACAATCATAAAGTATCAAACTTCTCATAGTATTCAATGCACTTTATATGATAGTTTTTATTATACCCATCTTGGATGCCCATCATATTAGGACTAATTTTATAACCGAAGCAACTTACCATGCTGTCCTAAAACACTCTCAAAATAATATAAGTGAAGCATGAGAGATCAGCCATTTCTATAAAATAAAACCACCGGCGTGCTCTAAAAAGATGTAAGTGAAGCACTAGAGTAATATTGTCCAACTCAAAAGATATAAGTGAAGCACATAGAGTATTCTAACAAATCATTATTCATGCGTGTATCTCTCAAAAGGTGTGTACATCAAGGATGATTGTGGTAAACTAAAAATCAAAGACTCAAATCATACAAGACGCTCCAAGCAAAGCATGTGGTGAATAAAAATATAGCCTCAAATAAAGTTACCGATAGACGAAGAAAGAGGGGATGCCTTCCGGGGCATCCCCAAGCCCAGGCTTTTGGTTGTCCTTGAATTTTACATTGGGGTACCTTGGGCATACCCAAGCTTAGGCTCTTGCCACTCCTTATTCCAAAATCCATCAAATCTTTACCCAAAACATGAAAACTTCACAACACAAAACTTCAACAGAAAATCTCATGAGCTCCGTTAGTATAGAAAAGAAACCACCACTTTAAGGTACTATAATGAACTCATTATTTATTTATATTGATGTTAAACCTAATGTATTCAAACTTCTCTATGGTTCATACCCCCCCCCCCCGATATTACTCATAGATTCATCAAAATAAGCAAACAACACACGGGAAACAGAATCTGTCAAAAATAGAATAGTCTGTAGCAATCTGTAACTTTTGAATACTTCTGTAACGCCAAAAATTCTGAAATAAATTGGTGGATGTGAGGAATTTGTCTATAATCTTCTGCAAAACGAATCGACCTAAAAGCACTATTCTGTAAAAAATGACAGCTATTCCCGTGAGTGCAAAATTTCTATTTTTTACAGCAAGATCGCAAAGACTTCACCCAAGTCTTCCCAAAGGTTCTAATTGTTACAAACACTAAATAAAACATAAAAGTACATCTAACCAGAGGATAGATTTATAACAAAACAGGAGCAAAAAGTAAAGAACAAAAATAAAATGTGGTTGCCTCCTAACAAGTGTTATCGTTTAACGCCCCTAGCTAGGCATTGATAATTTCAATGATGCTCACAGGAAAGACAAGAATTTAAGCACAAAGAGAGCATCATTAAACACGTGACAAACATATCTAAGTCTAACATATTTCCTATGAATAGGCATCTCATAGGCAAAAAAATCATCATAGCAAGCAAAAACTAGCATATGCAAGGAAGCGTAAAGAAACAATAGCAATCTCAACATAACGAGAGGTAATTTAGTAACATGAAAATTTGTACAATCATATTTTCCTCTCTCATAATAATTACATGTGGGATCATAAGAAAATTAAACAAAATAGCTATCACATAAAATATTTTCAACACGATCCACATGCATGCAAACTTGACACTCTTCCAAAATAGTGGGATTAACACTAACTAAAGTCATGACCTCTCCAAACCCACTTTTATCAAAAATTTCATAATATTGAACATTCTCCAAATATGGCGACAGCCTGGTTTTTGCCCTCTTTTCTTTGCTTGGTTTCCAGTTGAGTTGGTTTTGAATTTGAAGTTTTTGAATCATTTCATTTGGACTTAACCACTTGGGTATCCCTTGATTTTCACCCAAGTGCTCCCTCTCCTCCTCAAAACCATCATTTCACGTCAGGATCATCTCAAAATATTGCTTGGAATATTTTTCTTAAATGAAAAATATTCATTTTGCCCTCCAAAAACCTAGTTATCCCTTTGTGCTCCAAAGCAACCCTAATTTTTCTTGCCCCAAAAATCCTGAGAAAAATCCCAATTATTCTTTGGAGCCTAGGGCACCTTTCTGAGAAAAAATATTTCATCACTCTTTGGAATATTTTGGCTACAGAAAATAAATTCATTTCTGGACAGAAATGGTAGTTTCTACAGCAACTACCATTTTACTAGCTCCATTGTAGCTAGTTTTTCTTGTGCCTATTTACCTTAGTAAGTGTAAGTAAACCCCCAAAGCTCACCCCTTAACTCCTAGTGGTTTGACCACAGTAAATCTCCAAAGTTACTATCCAGAAACTTGCAGGCAGTACAAATCCATTTCTACTGCACCTCGATCCAAGCCAAACCATGGTAACACTTCAAACTACTAAGGACTACACGCCAGACATCAAGGTTAGCGCTTAGGGTGGCCTGATGTCACGGTTCACGCGGTGACCGCGTTCGTCCGGGCGTGTTGGCATGCAAAACACGCGCTCTGCGTGCCGCCTAGCGCTCTGTTGAGCGCATGCTCGCTGCCCAGTCGGCCCAAGCATGCCACGCCTCGCCACCATCCTCGTCTCCACCCCCTTAACTCCCCCCTGGCGCTTGCCGATGCCGGAGCTCGGCGCAGCGAGCATGGGAACGGTTCGACCAACGACACAGTGCGCGACACACTGTGCTCGTCGCTTTCCCCCTCGCTCTTGTGCTCGTCCGCACCCACAAATACTTCATGCGTGACCTCCGTTGTCTTCCCCTTCTTTCTCTGGCGTCGTTCATCACCGGGCACCGTGGACAGGTGTCCTTCGGCGGAGCCCGAACTCTCCTCGCCGCCCGCCAATAAATGCCGCCATTGTTGGGATCTACGTTAGGGTGCGTCGACTGCAAATTAAAATTTCCTACGCGCAGAACAACCAAGAACATGCTACGGGAGATGGATCACAGTTTGTTACCACTAGACGCGCAGTGCCGTGCAGCGGAAGAAGAGTTGGGGCAGCGCGTCCGCGTGGATCCTCTCCTCCTCGTCTGATCTCCCTCGAACAACCGGTCGTCCAATCCCACATACAAGTTTGCCGGAGCAGCGCAAGTGCACCTCCTCTAACGGTATCCGCGCGTGCAGGAGGAACACCGTGTGGCGGACTGCTAAGTCCGATCACATAGTCGGCGGCGAGTGGAGGTGTCTATTCGCAACACATGCAAACCCTAGTCGCAGCGCCGAAGCGATCAACCTGATAAGTGCGCTGCACCTCCACCTTATATAGGCGTCCGTCGCCGGCTCAACACTTGGGCCTCGCACGGACCCTAAAGCCCAAAGTCTACTCGGTCACGTTCCTAGTCCAGTTCGGATCACATCCGACCAGTGTCCTATGAACCGACCTCGTAGGTTCCTTCCCTTAAGCGCGTGACCCCTTAGGTTCAAGTCAGCTTGTTCGCAGTTTGGATCACCTCCGACCTGCACGGTTGGTAGCGGCCTCTAGCAAGGCGTGTCGACCACCAAGCAGACTATGAAGCTGGTTAGGCGAACCCGTACAACATGTCACACTTCTGTTCCCTTTGCCTCACGATATATGTTGTCGGGCTCAAGGCGAGACTGTCATCCTTGTGCTAGCCCGACCTCTTTCTCGTTCCAGTGATTCCGACCACTATCCGGATTATCTCATAATCCCAGTTGCATGGCCATGCTTATCCTGGTCGGATCACACGAGGGGCCCAGAGTATATCTCTCCTAATCGGAGGGGCAAATCCCATCTTGCTCAACCATGTCTCGCAGCATGGGACTGGACAAACCCGAAACCTACCTTTGTAACTACCCAGTCACAGAGTAGCGTTTGGTCGGCCCAAAGAAAGTTTGTCACCATCCCGAGTACATGCGTCAGCTCAGGTCTTAGGACATAGAACCTATGTTGTACTAGAGACTCACAGTTGACATATTGCTGTGTCTCATAGTTGGGTATGTCCGACTCGGACCTTGTCTCGACTCGAAACCGACTACGTCGAATCCGACCAGACCTTTCCAAGTCCATATTATCCGGTTAGCATCCAATGCTCCATGGCTAGTGAGACCAAGCCATCGACCGTGTCATATGCTAGTCTAGTCGGCTGTGCGTCGACACAACCCTTTCGACTAGGGACCTTTTAGGACAGTCATCATACAATGCATAGTCCCACAAACAAGTCACGTACTTGCTGATACACATCCTTGATAATGTCCAAGGACTATCTCCAACAGCCACCCCCATCCTCTTTAAGCACCCGCAGCTACTCCCACGCCCTCCACAAACTTGTAGAAGCCGCAGCCCAGCCGGGCAGGCCGCGGGCTGCCGTCCCGAAGCTCGAGCTCCCTGGCGATCCCCTTCGGATCGTCCCCGTAGCTCCAGCCCCTCCCAGGCCAGGGCGACCCTGCCAGGGCCTCCGCCACTCTTTGGTGGGGGCGTTCCACCCTGTTGGAGCCCCTGGAGCCGCCCCGAGCCGCCATCGTCTTCATCTCCGGCGACCTGTGCCCTTTGCCTCCGCTGGAGAGGTCGCTTCCGACACCGTCTAGTCACCTCTAGCTACGCTATGGGTACGGGCAGGTGCGGAACCTTCTTCTCCTTCGACCCCCCCCCTCTCGTTTGACCCCAAGAACCCTCGTCGCCAGCGTGTGCTCCGGCGAAGCGCCGCCTCCCTCTGTTTCCCTCTCTCCTCCTTCTGGCCTGACTAGCGGGGGCCGCTAGTCAGCCACTCATTATGCACGCGAAGCAGTATGAGTGGTGGCGCCCTGGGCGTTTACACCTTCGATGTCACCCCCCCAGTTTGTTTATTTTTATTTCAAATTCAATTAAATCTAGGAAACTTCAAACAACCATAACTTTTTATCTATAAGTCCAAATGCATTGATTTTTTTTGCACTGTGTTCTTTGTCCAAAAATCTAACAACACCCAAAAGTTACGATTTTTCCTTGCTGTCTAGATTTTCTGGTAATTTTCAGAAGGTTTCTTGATGTTTTCTTTTTGTGGTTTTATTTATTTTCAGAAGAGCAAGCTTGTCTTGAGGATCACCAGGAGATTTGTCAACCTCATCAGCACTAAGGCAAGCCACAACAACATTTTCATAGTGCCACTTCAATATTTGTGATTTCCTACTTGAACTTATGATTATTCATGCATTTTAATTATTTATAAGATAATTATATTCTATTAGATGCTTGTCATGTCAAAATGCTTGATTTACAGAAAGTTTGAAGTAAATCTTGTTGATAAGCTAACAAGAACTTAGTTATGAGTAATGAATAAATGATATGGTCATGGAGGTTAATAATTAGTTTAATTATTATTCTTGCATGATGAAAAGTGATGAGATTGCTAGAAATGATTCTGGTTTAAGTGAGAGTTGATCTTAACCAGAGAAGTATCTTGAGTTGATGATGGCTCCGTGGGAGCGTGGTTGATTTAGTTATTTTCATGGTTATGTGATGCATGTCTTATTGTTGCATAGCATGGCATTATGACACCGGTTATTTTCACTTTAAGTTGAACCTGATAACTAACTCAACTTGAATATGTTGTTGACCGGGTCATGGTGCCGCTGAAACGAGTATTTCCCTATGCAACCACATTTGCAGGTATGGGACGACCTTAATGCGTTTCATTGTCGTGCCTCTGGTCGGTGCCTCCATCTAGGGAAGGTTATGGGCATGCTATACCCTGGCCCAGTAAGCAGGCATAACCTTGTGATCCCGTTGTTAAGTTAAGTTTTGGTACCGGGTCCCAGAGTGGATCGTGGCCACGACGGTGGTCGAGGTGTCTGGAGGTAGACACGGGGCCACCCAGGACTAGCCCGATGGGGACTAAGTCGGAGTGGCCGGAAGAGTGCCATGACAATGAACTGGTTTCGTCGGAATACCATTGATCCACCCGAATGGGAGTGCGAGGCCATGGGTTCCATAGTGTTGGTACAGTGTACTAACCCCTGCAGAGTGTATTAATCTATCAATAGCCGAGTCCACGGTTACGGACACGCTTGAAAGTAGGGTACACCATGGGTCAACACTTAATAAATTTGCACACTAAGTTTGCACTGAGGATGGCAGTAAGGCCATCGTGTTGAGTTGGGCCATGTATTGGTCGGGTTGTGATCGTCGTAAGGATCACGGGCCATGCATTTGTTGGGTTGTGATCGCCGTAAGGATCACGGGCCATGTATTGGTCGGGTTGTGATCGCCGTAAGGATCATGGGTTTGTTTTTGAGATCATCGCGTTTGTGGTCTGGAAATGATCACATTCGGTAAGCCAGTCCATGGGACAAGTACTAGTTGAGCATATTCACAACATGTTGGATATATTGTTGCATTGTTATTAAATGGTTAAATATCATGATATTATTTGTCATTATGTTTATGCTTGTTGTGAGATTGCAAGTACATTCAATGTATTGACCTGGCGTGTCATGCCAGATTTCAGGAAAGTCTGGTTGGAAAGGAGTGTTGTCCGAGTCTAGATCGTGTCCACATCAGTGTCCCCGTGCTATGGAGTTCCGCTACGATGTTGTTCCGCTGCCGCGTAGTTGTCATGATCGAGGCCCCTTTATGTTCACTAAATAATGTACATATTGTTCAGCCGCACCGTGTGTGCCGCTCGGCCTCGCTAGCTGTTGTAATATAAACTATGCTTAGCTAGCATGAATAAAGCGGTTGTTTTTCTGTACCAAGTTGTTGTGTGTTGCCAGAAGACAAGATCTCTGGGCTGGCAATGCATGGTAAACCGGTCGCTCTGAGCCGGGGTGCCACATCGCCTGGTATCAGAGCCGCGCTGACTGTAGGCCACGCTAGACTAAGCCGAGTTAACTAGACATTAGATACGAGTTGTAGCTGAGTGTCGGTAACATTTGTAGTTGGTTGTTGCATTGCATGCACTGATTTTATTTTTATGCTAACCTGCTAATGGTTGTGAGTGTAGATGGCTCCGGTGCTGTATCCGTGCCAGTTGCAGCTGATGCCATACACGTCGCCGCATCTCCTTCATAACGTGTGGTGTCGGTTGTACCCTCACGGTGACGATCCAGTCTATCGTGTGTACCAGGAGCGCCTAGCTGACTTAGTGAATGAGTATCACGCCGTGGTTACTCTGCGCACCAGTTCCGATTCCAGCTCTTACACTCGTACCTCTCAAAGCGGCTACGCTTCTACCGCTTCTCAAGCTGTCAAGTTTGCTGCATTCGAGGTACTTGTTGAGCTCCGCTACAACGAGGTCCGGATGAAGAACCACCCAGGTTTCCATTACTATCCTTCTCTCCATGATAATGGTCGTGTCCGTTTCCTTGTCATTGATCCGGAGTCTGATAGTGTAGCTAGCCACCTTTCTCGCTACATCACTGCTAGCTATCTTTTGATCTACAAGTTGTCTCGTGAGCTGAGTCGTGCACGTACTGCTTTAGCCTCTGCTTTAGTCTCTGCTAGCTCATCCACTACTCCACCATCTATTGGATTTACTCCCTATATTCCTACCAGTTCTAGATCCCCTGTTTCCCTGGTTACTCCTCCGAGTAGCTCGGGCACCGTGACTGTGAGTCCACTTAGTGCTCCTGCTGAGTGGGTTTCACTCCTCGCCAATCCTGTAGCACCGATGATTCACCCTCCACCTGCGCCAGAGGGAGAGCCCTTGAGGAAGCATCGTCGTGTCACTTTTAACCCAGAGGTCTCAGTTAACCCCGTCAGTTCAGGATCCGAGTCCGCTTCAGGAGAGGACCACGCAGCACGAGCAGAGCAGTCAAGCTTCCGAGTATTCGCAGTCGTCAGGATGGAGTATGGATGTAATAGTACGAGTCATGATGTTTCATTTCATGTATGAGGGTAGTTGGACCTCGCATGTTGTTATCTTTCATGTATGAGTCTATGTATAATTATGTTGGACTTTATTTTATTCGCCATATTTTCTTCGCCATTTCGGTTTTACTCGGATTTTTGTTGCTGGCTTCTCCCAGTTTCTTTTGAATGCTTCTCATCTCGGTTGCGTTGAATTGGGAAAAATCATATTAGGATGACGCGGGGAAGCTGCAGTAGCAACGTTTGCGACGATTCTCCTATTCGGCGTTCTGCACGACAGGCAGGGCAATCACCCGAGCCGTACGTTCCACCACCGCCTCCACCGCCAAATCCGCCCTCCACCGAGAAAATTATGCGTATATTCAAGGAAAGACGAAATAATGATATGATGGAAATATTCAAAAGTATCCAAGCTATGGTTGGACAGAATGGAAATCAGCCCGGCCATCACACCAAGTTATCTGATTTTCAAAGGACTAAGCCTCCCAGTTCTAGTCAGGCCATTGATCCCTTGGATGCAGATGATTGGCTGAGAACTATGGAAAAGAAGCTTGAGGTTGCTCGAACTGATGAAGGGGATAAGGTTCCATTTGTAACACATTATCTTGAAGGCGCTGCTGCCATATGGAGGGAAAATGAAAAAGCCATGGGGACTGCTGATGAAGAAATTACCTGGTCAAGATTCAAGGAGCAATTCCGGAAATATCACATCCCTACGGGAATTATGAAGACTAAGCAGCGTGAATTTCTCGCGCTCCTCCAAGGAAGTCAGTTTGTGGGAGAATATTTGCAGAAATTCAATCACCTGTCACGTTACTCTCAATATGACGTGGCCACTGAGGAAAGAAAGATGGGCAGGTTCCTTGGTGGATTAAACCCGCAACTCTATTGTGCTCTCAGTATGTTCGATTTCCCAGATTTCCAAACCCTGGTGAACAAGGCTTTCATTGTTGAAAGGGAACACAAGCTTGTATCAGATAATAAGCCTGCCCATAATGATCACAAACGCAAGTTTGAGCCAAGAAAGGAAATGCAGCCATTGCAGAAGGCTCGTACCTGGCAGCCGACTCAGGTAACATACAAGCCCAATTGGCAACAAAATGTTAACAAGGCCACCACCCAAGTCAAGAATGACGTGCTCAACCCAGTTCTGGAGAATCGCCTGTGCAACAATTCTTGTTACAGTTGTGGACAAACCGGACATTATGCCAAACAGTGTCCCAAGAACAACCGGACCGATGCTACATTCAAACCACAAGTCCATTATCTGGAGGCATGCCCAAATAAGCATGACATCACGGGATACATTTATCACATTTCCGCCGACGAAGCCCAAGAGAATCCCGAAGTCGTCATTGGTATGTTCCCTGTTAATAACATACCTGCAGTAATTTTATTTGACTCTGGGGCTTCCCACTCTATTATTTCTCGGAGTTTTCTTGCCCAAAACAAATTTCCTTGTTTGCTTTTGGGCAAGAATATGTTGGTACAAACCCAGGGATCTCTAATCAAAAGCAATCTAGTCTACCGCAATTTGGAAGTCAATATCAATGAGTCCGTTTTCCAACCTCTTTGATTCTTATTGAGTTTGATAAGTTGGATGTTATCTTGGGTATGAATTGGCTGACTCGGTACCAAGTGTGCATAAATTGTGCGACCCGAGAAGTCAAGTTGATCAGCCAAGAGGGACAAACTACAAAATTTATTGCTCGTAGGAGCATACCCTCCAAGGAAATGATCTTCACAGCAATGGATGAAATGGAATTAATTCCGGTGGTCAGCGAGTTTCCTGATGTATTCCCAGAAGAACTGCCAGGCATGCCACCGGATTGAGAGCTTGAGTTTGCAATAGATCTTGTGCCCGAAACCACACCAATACACAAGAAATATTATCGAATGCCGTCATCAGAATTAGTGGAGCTAAAGAAACAGCTGGATGAAATGCTCCAGAAAGGGTATATCCACCCCAGCTCCTCGCCCTGGGGATCACCTGCTATTTTCGTGGACAAGAAAGATGGCAGCCTCCGCATGTGTGTGGATTACCGTCAGTTGAATGATGTCACAATAAAAAACAAATACCCTCTGCCAAGAATTGATCAGCTCAGTGGAGCCAAGGTGTTCTCCAAGATCGATTTACGGACTGGATATTATCAGCTCAAAATTAAAAAGGAGGATATTCCCAAGACCACATTCACCACTCGCTACGGTCTCTATGAATATACAGTCATGTCTTTTGGCCTCACCAACGCCCCCGCCTTCTTCATGCACATGATGAATAAAGTATTCATGGACTTCCTCGATAAGTTCGTGGTCGTCTTCATCGATGATATACTCATTTACTCAAGAAGTGAAGAAGAGCATAAGGAACACCTCCGAGTAGTACTACAACGACTCCGTGAGCATCAGTTATACGCCAAATTCAGTAAATGCGAGTTTTGGCTCAAGCAAGTGGGATTCCTCGGACATGTGCTATCCGCTGAGGGTATAGCCTTGGACCCAAGCAAGGTAAAAGATGTGCTCGACTGGTTGCCACCCGCAACCGTATCTCATATCCGGAGTTTTGTTGGATTAGCCGGATACTACCGCCGTTTCATTGAAGGGTTTTCCAAGATTGCTAAACCCATGACAGAGCTTCTCAAAAAGGATAAGAAGTTTGAATGGACTATGGACTGTGAGAAAAGTTTCACTGAGTTAAAGAAACGCCTGACAACTGCACCAGTATTAACACTTCCAGATATCTACCGCAGCTTTGATGTGTATTGCGACGCTTCCAGGCAAGGAATGGTATGCGTACTTATGCAAGATGGCAAGGTAGTAGCTTATGCCTCACGGCAGCTACGACCCCATGAAGGGAGTTACCCCACTCATGATTTGGAAATGGCCGTGGTAGTTCATGCTTTAAAAATTTGGAGACACTACCTCATCGGAAAAAGGTGCCAATTTTTTACCGATCACAAAAGCCTCAAATATATATTTACTCAACCGGATTTAAATCTCTGTCAACGAAGATGGCTTGAGTTGGTCAAGGATTATGACCTTGGAATAAATTACCATCCAGGTAAGGCCAACATGGTTGCCGATGCACTCAGTCAAAAGATCGTCAGTCTAAATGTCATATTGGAATCTTTGCCTCCTGAAATTAAAGAAGAGATTGGTCAGCTCAACCTGGTCATAGTTGAGGCTGGCCTTTCCAATATTCTGAAGGTTACCCCTACTCTTGAGGAAGAAATCCGCAAAGCCCAGCCAGGCGATGCCGATCTGCAGAAATGTGTCAAGCTTTCCGATTTCTCGAAGGATCAGTGTGGTACCCTCCGATTCAGGGGAAGGATTTGTCTGCCTAATCAAGCAGATTTGAAGCAGAAGATCCTGTTAGAAGCCCACGAATCCTCATATTCAATTCACCCTGGAGGTACAAAAATGTACGAAGACCTTCGACAAATATTCTGGTGGGATGGAATGAAGAAAGACATTGCTTATTTCATGGCCTGTTGTGACATATGCAACAAAGTAAAGGCAGAACATCAGAAGCCAGCCGGACTTCTCCAACCACTGCTAGTGTCACAATGGAAATGGGATGATGTATGTATGGACTTCATCACGGGACTACCTAAGACCCGGCGAAGCAATGATGCGATCTGGGTCATAGTCGATACATTAACCAAGGTAGCCCACTTCCTCCAATCAGAACCTCATACCGAGCAGATGAGCTTGCACAACTGTATATATCCAGAATAGTCAGTCTGCATGGAGTTCCTCGAACCATCACTTCTGACCGAGGTTCAGTTTTCACCTCCGCTTTTTGGTCCCGTCTCCATCAAGCCCTAGGAACGGAATTGAAATACAGTACCGCTTAGCATCCTCAGATGGATGGACAGACAGAACGGGTAAATCAAATACTCGAAGATATGCTCCGAGCCTGTGCTTTGGCCTAGGGCCCTAAATGGGAAGATTGCTTGTCGTACGCTGAGTTCTCATATAACAATAGCTTCTAGACCAGTTTAAAGATGTCACCATATGAAGCTTTGTATGGCCGTAAGTGCCGCACTCCATTGAATTGGTCGCAAACCGGAGATAGCCATATTTTCGGAACGGATCTCATGCTGGAAGCCGAAAAGCAAGTCAAGGAGATCCGAGACAGATTGCAATTGGCCAAATCGCGACAGAAAAGTTATTATGATGCAAAACAACGACAAATCATCTTTGAACCCGGAGAATATGTATATCTTCGAGTCACGCCTATGAAAGGTATCAAGAGGTTTCAAACCCGTGGAGAATTGGCACCAAGATTTATTGGTCCATTTCCCGTTATGACACGAGTGAGTGCTGTGGCATATCAGTTGGAGTTGCCCCCTGAGTTGTTAGACGTGCACACTGTGTTCCACGTTTCACAATTGTGACGATGCATATCACCGCCCAAGAAAAAGACTGATTTGACAGAGATAGAGCTGGCAAAGGACTTAACCTATGAAGAGAGGCCGGTGAAAATTTTGGATCAAATGGAAAGAGTCACTCACAGTAAAGCACGGAAGTTTCACAAAATCCAATGGAAGCATCATACCGAGTCAGAATCAACCTGGGAATCAGAAGAATTTCTAAGGGCATGTTATCCAGAATGGTTTTCCCAAGCAACCGAATCTCGAGGACGAGATTCACTCTAAGTGGGGGAGGTTTGTGACAGCCTGGTTTTTGCCCTCTTTTCTTTGCCTGGTTTACAGTTGAGTTGGTTTTGAATTTGAAGTTTATGAATCATTTCATTTGGACTTAACCACTTGGGTACCCCTTGATTTTCATCCAAGTGCTCCGTCTCCTCCTCAAAACCATCATTTCACCTCAGGATCATCTCAAAATATTTCTTGGAATATTTTTCTTAAATGAAAAATATTCATTTTGCCCTCCAAAACCCTAGTTAGCCCTTTGTGCTCCAAAGCAACCCTAATTTTTCTTGCCCCAAAAATCCTGAGAAAAATCCCAATTATTCTTTGGAGCCTAGGGAAACTTTCTGAGCAAAAATATTTCATCACTCTTTGGAATATTTTGGCTACAGAAAATAAATTCATTTCTGGACAGAAATGATAGTTTCTACAGCAACTACCATTTTACTAGCTCCATTGTAGCTGGTTTTTCTTGTGCCTATTTACCTTAGTAAGTGTAAGTAAATCCCCAAAGCTCAGCCCTTAACTCCCAGTGGTTTGACCACAGTAAATCTCCAAAGTTACTGTCTAGAAACTTGCAGGCAGTACAAATCCATTTCTACTACACCTCGATCCAAGCCAAACCGTGGTAACACTTCAAACTACTAAGGACTACACGCCAGACATCAAGGTTAGTGCTTAGGGTGGCCTGATGTCACAGTTCACGCGGTGACCGTGTTCATCTGGGCATGCTGGCACGCAAAATATGCGCTCTGCATGTCACCTAGCGCTCTGTTGAGCACGTGCTCGCTGCCCAGCCGGCCCAAGCATGCCACGCCTCACCACCATCCTCGTCTCCACCCCCTTAACTCCCCCCTGGCGCTCGCCGATGCTAGAGCTCACCGCAGCGAGCATGGACACGGTCTGATCAACGACACAGTGTGCGGCGCACTGTGCTCGTCGCTTTCCCCCTCGCTCCTATGCTCGTCCGCGCGTGCAAATAGTTCATGTGTGACCTCCATCGTCTTCCCCCTCTCTCTCTAGCATCGTTTGTCGCTGGGCGCCGTGGACAGGTGTCCTCCGGTGGAGCCCGAACCCTCCTTGCTGCCCGCCTATAAATGCCGCCACCCCCAGCCTCTTTGAGTACCCGCAGCTACTCCCACACCCTCTACAAACTTGTAGAAGCCGCAGCCCAGCCGGGCAGGCCGCGGGCTGCCGTCCCAAAGCTCGAGCTCGCCGGCAATCCCCTTCGGACGTCCCCACAGCTCCAGCCCCTCCCAGGCCAGGGCGACCCTGCCAGGGCCTCCGCCACTCTTCGGTGAGAGTGTTCCACCCTGTTGGAGCCCCTGGAGCTGCCCCGATCCGCCGCCGTCTTCATCTCCAGCGACCTCTGCCCACTGCCTCCGCTGGAGAGGCCGCTTCTGACGCTGTCCGGTCACCTCTAGCTATGCTATGGGTACGGGCAGGTGCGCAACCTTCTTCTCCTTCGATCCCCCCTCTCGTTTGACCCCAAGAACCCTCATCGCCGGCTTGTGCTCCGATGAAGCGCCACCTCCCTCTGTTTCCCTCTCTCCTTCTTCTGGCCTGACTAGCGGGGGCCGCTAGTCAGCCACTCATTATGCGCGTGAAGCGGTATGAGTGGTGGCGCCCTGGGCGATTACGCCTTCAACGTCACCCCCCCCCCCCAATTTGTTTATTTTTATTTCAAATTCATTTAAACCCAGGAAACTTCAAACAGCCATAACTTTTTTATCTATAAGTCCAAATGCATTGATTCTTTTTGCATTGTGTTCTTTGTCCAAAAATCTAACAGCACCCAAAAGATGGGATTTTTCCTTGCTGTCTAGATTTTCTGGTAATTTTCAGAAGGTTTCTTGATGTTTTATTTTTGTGGTTTTATTTATTTTCAGAAGAGCAAGCTTGTCTTGAGGATCACCAGGAGATTTGTGAACCTCGTCAGCACTAAGGCAAGCCACAACAACATTTTCATAGTGCCACTTTAATATTTGTGATTTCCTACTTGAACTTATGATTATTCATGCATTTTAATTATTTATATGATAATTATATTCTATTAGATGCTTGTCATGTCAAAATGCTTGATTTACAGAAAGTTTGAAGTAAATCTTGTTGATAAGCTAACAAGAACTTTGTTATGAGTAATGAATAAATGATATGGTCGTGGAGGTTAATAATTAGTTTAATTATTATTCTTGCATGATGAAAAATGATGAGATTGCTAGAAATGATTCTGGTTTAAGTGAGAGTTGATCTTAACTACAGAAGTATCTTGAGTTGATGATGGCTCTGTGGGAGCGTTGTTGATTTAGTTATTTTCATGGTTATGTGATGCATGTGTTAGTGTTGCATAGCATGGCATTATGACACCGGTTATTTTCACTTTAAGTTGAACCTGATAACTAACTCAACTTGAAACATGTTGTTGACCGGGTCATGGTGCCGCTGAAATGAGTCTTTCCCTGTGCAACCACATTTGCCGGTATGGGACGGCCTTAATGTGTTTCATTGTCGTGCCTCTGGTCGGTGCCTCCATCTAGGGAAGGTTATGGGCGTGCTATACCCTAGCCCGGTAAGTAGGCATAACCTTGTGAGCCCGTTGTTAAGTTAAGTTTTGGTACCGGGTCCCAGAGTGGATCGTGGCCACGATGTGGTCGAGGTGTCTGGAGGTAGACACGGGGCCACCCAGGACTAGCCCGATGGGGACTGAGTCGGAGTGGCCGGGAGAGTGCCATGACAATGAAGTGGTTTTGTCAGAATGTCGTTGCTCCACCCGAATGGGAGTGCGAGGCCATGGGTTCCGTAGTGTGGGTACAGTGTAATAACCTCTACAGAGTGTATTAATCTATCGATAGCCGAGTCCATGGTTACGGACATGCTTGAAAGTAGGGTACACCATTGGTCAACACTTAATAAATTTGCCCACTAAGTTTGCACTGAGGATGGCAGTAAGGCCATCGTGTTGAGTCGGGCCATGTATTGGTCGGGTTGTGATCGCCGTAAGGATCATGGGCCATGCATTGGTTGGGTTGTGATCGCTGTAACGATCACGGGCCATGTATTGGTCGGGTTGTGATCGCCGTAAGGATCACGGGTTTGTTTTTGAGATCATCACATTTCTGGTTCGAAAATGATGACATTTGGTAAGCCAGTCAATGGGACGAGTACCAGTTGAGCATATTCACGGCATGTTGGATATATTGTTGCATTGTTATTAAATGGTTAAATATCATGATATTATTTGTCATTATGTTTATGCTTGTTGTGAGCTTGCAAGTACATTCAATGTAAAGACCTCTCGTGTCATGCCAGATTTCAGGAAAGTCTTGTTGGAAAGGAGTGCTATCCGAGTCTAGATCGTGTCCACATCGGTGTCCCCGTGCTATTGAGTTCCACTACGATGTTGTTCCGCTGCCGCATAGTTGTCATGATCGAGGCCCCTTTATGTTCACTAAATAATGTACATATTGTTCAGCCGCACCGTGTGTGCCGCTTGCCCTCGCTAATTGTTGTAATATAAACTATGCTCAGCTAGCATGAATAAAGCTGTTGTTTTTCTGTACCAAGTTGTTGTGTGTTGCCAGAAGACGAGATCTCTGGGCTGGCAATGCAAGGTAAACCAGCCGCTCTGAGCCGGGGTGCCACAAATATGTGGGATCTAAAGTTGACACTCTTCCAAACCCACTTTCAATAATTTTGCAAACACAGTTATCAATCTCATATTCATCACGGGGCTTAAATAAATTTCCAAGATCATACAAAGAATCACCCCAATCATGATCATTGCAACTAACAGTAGACATAGCAAAACTAGCATCCCCAAGCTTAGGGTTTTTCATATTACTAGCACAATTGGCATTAATAGAATTTGTAATAACATCATTGCAATCATGCTTTTCATCGAAGGAACTATCAAGTATGGGTACAGTAGCAACAATATCATGTTTAACATAAGGGACTATAGCAAATTCATCTCCATAAATATTGGCATCATGGCCACAAGAATAGCAAGCATCATGTTCATCAAGGGATATTTCAATCAAATCATCAGAATCATACTTATCTATAGATTCATGCATATCATTATTTTCTGCCAAAGCAATGGTCATTCTTTCAATAAATTCTTTGACATAGACATTATGAGCATAGTTTTCATAGCAATATTTAAGTATGTCAAAAAATTTAGATTCGTAGAGAGTAATATCATACTTTTCAATCAAATAAGCAACTTCATAAGCACCCTTAAATGAAACAAATTCTTCAATTTGTTCAATATCATAGTAACTATAAACACCCTTTGCATAAGAAGATAAGATTTCATTATCATTAAACTTAGATAGGTAGGGAAGGTGTTTTTTAGGGTTCATAGAGCAACAAGTAAAATCATAAATTTCACAAAGATTCCAAGCATAGCACAACAACCTATTTATTTGATCCCATAAGAGTCTCCCTTTTTCAGACAAACAGTGACGCACAAAATGAGCATGCTCATCTAAAGATTTTCCCTCAACTAAACTAGTTGGGGTTTCAGCACGAGCACATATAGATCGAAGATGATCCAAGTAGAACACTTTATGTGGATCCATATCAATAGATTTTTAGAAAGCAAAGATGCAAGCAAATAGAAGGCACATGGAAACACAAACAAAAATAAATACGGGAAGAAGGCGAAAAAAGGCAAGGTTTTCGAAAATCATTTTAGAAGTGGGGTTGAGGAAAACGAGAGGTGAATGGAAAATAATGTAATGCAATGGAGAAGAGTTTATGATGAGTACTTGATATGACTTGACTTGACGAAGATCTCCCCGGCAACAGCACCAGAAATCCTTCTTGCTACCTCTTGACCTTGCGTTGGTTTTCCCTTGAAGAAGAAAGGGTGATGCAGCAAAGTACTGTAAGTATTTCCCTGAGTTTTGAGAACCAAGGTATCAATACAGTAGGAGACGACGCACAAGTCACCGAATACCTGCACAAACAATCAAGACCTTGCAACCAACGCGATAAAGGGGTTGTCAATCCCTTCATGGTCACTCGCAAAAGCGAGATCTGATAGAGATAATGAAGTACATATTTTTGGTATTTTTGATGTATATATTGGAAAGTAAAGATTGCAAAATAGTAAACGAGATTCAATAATATGGAAAATAGACTTTAATATAATGGAAAAGAGACCCGGGGGCCATAGGATTCACTAGTGGCTTCTCTCGAGATAGCATGTATTACGGTGGGTGAACAAATTACTGCCGAGCAATTGATAGAAAAGCACACAATTATGATGACATCTAAGGCAATGATCATGAACATAGGCATCACGTCCGTGTCAAGTAGACCGACTCCTGCCTGCATCTACTACTATTACTCCACACATCAACTGCTATCCCGCATGCATCTAGAGTATTAAGTTCATAAGAACGGAGTAACGCATTAAGCAAGATGACATGATGTAGAGGGATAAACTCAAGCAATATGATATAAACCCCATCTTTTTATCCTCGATGGCCAATACAATATGTGCCTTGCTGCCCCTACTGTCACTAGGAAAGGACACCGCAAGATTGAACCCAAAGCTAAGCACTTCTCCCATGGCAAGAAAGATCAATCTAGTAGGCCAAACTAAACCGATAATATGAAGAGACTTGCAAAGATATCAAATCATGCATATAAGAATCCAGAGAAGAACCAAATAATATTCATAGATAATCTTGATCATAAATTCACAATTCATCGGATCTCGGCAAACACACCGCAAAAGAATATTACATCGAATAGATCTCCAAGAACATCGAGGAGAACTTTTTATTGAGAATCAAAGAGAGAGAAGAAGCCATCTAGCTAATAACTATGGTCCCGGAGGTTTGTGGTAAACTACTCACGCTTCATTGGAGAGGTAAAGGTGTTGATGTAGAAGCCCTCCGTGATCGAACCCCCCTTTGGCAGATTGCCGGAAAAGGCCCCAAGATGGGATATCACGGGTACAGAATGTTGTGGTCGTGGAAAACTGTTTTCGTGGCTCCCCTGATCTGTTTAGGGTATAAGAGTATATATAGGCGAAAGAACTAGGTCGGTGGAGCTACAAGGGGCCCACGAGGGTGGGGGCGCGCCTACCCTCCTGGGCGCGCCCTCCTGCCTCATGGACGCCTCGTTGCGTCTCCAACTTCATCTCCAAATCATCTGGTTTTCTTTTGGTCCAAGAAAGATCATCGCAAAGGTTTCATTCCGTTTGGACTCTATTTGGTATTCCTTTTCTGCAAAACTCTAAAATAGGCAAAAAAAACAGAAACAGGCACTAGGGCCTCGGTTAATAGGTTAGTCCCAAAAATAATATAAAAGAGCATATTAAAGCCCATTAAACATCCAAAACAGATAATATAATAGCATGGAACAACAAAAAATTATAGATACGTTGGATACGTATCAAACAACATGGAACAATAAAAAATTGTAGATACGTTGGAGATGTACCAGCATCCCCAAGCTTAATTCCTGCTCGTCCTTGAGTAGGCAAATGATAAAAAAAGAATTTTTGATGTGGAATGTTGCCTAACATATTCATCACATATTCTTTTCTTTATAGCATTGACATTTGTACTTTTATATGGTTCAAAGCAATAGTCTAGTTTTAACATGAAGACTTTAATACTCAAGCATATCAACAAGCAACCATGTCTTTCAAAATATCAACACTAAAGGAAGTTATCCCTAGCCCATTATCCTCAATCATTGATCCATTCATGAAACACACTCGAATACTAGCTTTACCCAATGCTCACAATCATAGTGCCCCTTAGTTGGTGCTTTATAAGAGAAGATGGAGACTCAAGTAAAAATAAAAATTGCATAAATTAAAAAAAGGCCCTTCCCAAAGGGAAGTAGGGATTTGTAGAGGTGCCAGAGCTCAAAGCAAAAATTAAGAGATAAAAACATTTTGGGAGGCATACTTTTCCCACCAACAAAAATGACTTAGAGTTCCCAACACTTTCCAAGCTAGATATATCATAGGAGGTTCCCAAACAGAAAATAAAGATTATTCCATTTTCCACCATACTATCACTTTCCATGGCTAACAGTATCCACGGGTGCCCTCCATACCAACACTTTCCAAGAAATTTATTATTTGACAACATAAAGTAAATTCATTTTTCATTCGGGACTGGGCATCCCTAATACCTTTGTCGTACTCTCGTGCAATGACAAGTGAATAAATAGACATCGTGAAAAGAACACATCTAGCATGGAAAACATCGGCCAGCCCTCACCGCCTCGTGAGCGGTACGAGCATACAAAACAGAAATTTATTTTGAAATTAGAGATGGTACATACAAATTTTCTTATAACGGCACGAAAATACCGCATGTAGGTAGATATAGTGGACTCGTATGGCAAAACTGGTTTAAAGGGTTTTGGATGCACAAGTAGTGATATATAACAACCCCAAAATTGGGTTATCAATATTTGTGCTATTATTCCTTCCCGGCACTCATATTTAAAATCTTTCTCCTGAGTTTGTTGGATGACCCTGAGAATTCTTGTCATTTCCAACCTTTCAAAACTTGCTCATGTCTTTTTCAGTGGGCAACACCTCATTTGCATCATCCCAAAACCCTCTCAAACCCTAATTCCAAATTTTTGGAATTTGAATGTGGCCTTTGTGATTACAAAGGAGCCATCAGTTTCCTTGATTTGTTGATCATCCCATCTATTCCTAGAGACCCTCCTATCCTTGTAAAACTTGGATATGCAAAAATATTGCCAAGTCCCATGCAATATTTTTGAATTATGATTTATCCCTTTTCTTGCCTTTCTGAGGAATAAAATCCAAAGGCATGGCTAGCCATCTCCTAAATTCATGTGAATTGGCGGAGTTGATATTTATGCCTAATCCAAGCTTTGGAAAATATATTGACCATAATTAAATACGGAAAATTGCCTTTTCTTATTTAAAGCCAATATTTCAATTCTGCCACTTTCTAAAGGAACTACTATTTTTATAGCAGAGAAAATTCCCACATAAACTGTGGAGCTTGTACTTACTATATAATCACTAGTTTCATCTTTATCTCAAGTTCCACAGATCAAAAATTGGGCACATGATCCAATGCAAGTTTCTGCCTTCTCTGAAATTTTGCAAAGGAAGTGCTTTATTCCTAATTCCAATTGAGCTGAAATTTGGCAGGCTGATTAACCTTAATAAATCACCCATGGATACCAAAGATGAGCTCAATCCATTCATCCTTGCTCCCTGTGCAATTTTTCAAAGTTTCTGACCAGATTGCAACTTTGTGAAGGAAGTACCTTCATGGAGTTTCCAACTGGGATGAAACTTTTTCATCCTATCAAGCATTCCAAATCTTTAGCTTCCACCTAAAATCAGCTCATTTCATTGAATTATGTGAGCACATGAGCAATTCTTGCTTTCTGTCCAAATTTTCAATTTGTGAAGCAAGTATATTTTATCTTGCTCCATTATGGCTGAAAATAATTCCATGCCTTATCCTATCCATATAACCCACCTACCCAAGAGTCTGGCTAATTTCATTTAGCCAATATTTTCCTAGAATTTTCCCAAGTTTCTGGACAAAAGTGATGCTTGTGAAGCAAGTACCAATTTGGCAAGTCCATTTGGTGTGATCTTTTTACAGAATCTACTTATGACCAAATCATGAAGATTTGCAAAGTGGGAGCCCAAGCCAACACTCCTAGTGAGTGTTTCTTCCTCTTTTGTTTTCTGGACATATTTTGGTAGTTGCACTGCAACTATATTAAATAATTGTCCTAATGACCTCATAAACCCCAGGACCGTAGTCCTTGCTACCCTAAGCCTGCCAGACAACAATTTTACCTTTTAACCACTCTGGTTTTATCTCTAGAATGTTGCCAAGTTTGCAACAACACACTTGTGAGGCTTAGTTTACTCAGCTCCCTTTGTCTCTGCCCGTTCATTTACCGTACTAATACTCTAACTTGGAGGGACTACGCGGTAGACATGGGCTGGCATTAGTAAAAACTCCAGAGCGCGCCTTGTCCGTGGTGACCACGAGGGCAGCCAGCCAAAACGGTGGTCTAGCCATTGTTCTCATCGGCGGCGCTGCTCCGTCTGTCTATGGCCTCGCCACTAGTGTCCTACGGCACCACTGCGGCGTCCTCTTCCCCCTAGACCTCTGGCCCCCTCCGTTTTCTTCTCTGGTGAGCCGTTCCAATGGCCACGCAGTGAGGGCCCATGAGCCCATCGTCTTCCACCCTGGTGTCCTCTTTCTCCTCTTGTCCTTAAGTTCTTCTCGTCTCCGTGAGCCTCTGCGCCGCATCGTCTTCCCCCTCGTCGGTTTCCCGTGCATCCTCGTGACCTCTGGGCATGGCAGAGCCTCGGCCGGACGTGCTCGGCGGAGCTCGGCTCGGGTGCCCTTGCCTCGGCTATAAATAGCCCGCCCTCGACCCTCTGGAGATCATCAGCAGCTTCTCCCCACCTCTCTACGCCTCCCCAACCCCTCCTCTCGTCCCCGGAGTCACTCCACTTCCATCGCCGCCATGGTCGCCGCCTCGGGTCCCTCCCGATTCCAGCGATGCCACGCCCCTCTAGCCCCAGCCCCTTTCCTCCTCCACCGTAGCTTCCCTGTCTCTGGTGGCCGAAGCCTCCCTCCGCCGCAGGCCCTGATGCTCCCTCCTCGCCACTCGTCGTCGGCAGTGGCTACCACCTCTGGATGTGCCTCTCCATCATGAGCTTTTGGGTAGGTCGCGCCCCCCGAGTGGTGGCCGGACGCGCCGGCGGTCGCCGTCGGGATGGCTGCCTCCCTCGACCACGCTCGCTCCTGCGCGGGAGGAAGAAGAAGCTAGGCCAGGCAGGCCCCACCTTGCCCGACCCCACCTGTCGACGACAGAAGGGCCTGGCCCAGTGCTAGCATGGATAAGTGGCGGCGCCCCGCCGCAAAGCTGTTTCCCTGCATGGAAAGCATATTCCTGGTTAGTACGTTTCCCACTTCGGTAAGCGTATTTTTCCCCTTCTTCGATCGGAAATACGTTTTCCACTCTGGAAAATGTATTCTCAGAAAAGACACGATCTGTTTAAACTGCGAGGGACCTGTTTGTATAAATATTTTCACAGATTAGTCCCTAAGCTTTAAACGTCCATATCTTTTTACCCGTAACTCCGAATGAGGTGATTCCAACACTCAATTTCTCTATTCGTCGAGCCCTTTTCGATGGGACCATTTTCTTGATGTTTGCATATTCTGAAAATGACCATTTTGCCCTTGCCCGTAAACAGCCCCCTCCGAGAGAGAACTGTTTCCGGCAATTCTTTCCGTGATCGTTTCACACTTCTTCCTGGAGTATTTGTCGACCCCTAGGCAAGCCAACCTCTTATCATGAGCCCTGAACTTGCATGTTGACTTTGCTTGCACCTTGTGTGTGTCTAGTTGCAGTTGTTTCTTATTGTTTTCATTTGTAGTTATTCCGTTATGCTTAACATGCATGCTTGTGTTTTCATGATATCTTTTGCCATGATAATTAGAATGTTGTGAATAATAATGCCATGTCACTACTCTACTTTATTTTCATGTCATCGTTATAAAATGTTATGATGATTGTAATACGCTATTGATATGCGTACTTGGTATTGTCATGTTCTTTATTATATAGTTGTTCACTTGAGAAGCGTGGTATTTTATTAAAGCATTTGTATGTTGCATTCATATTAAAAATGCTTGCATGATGATTGATGATGGAGAAGATAATAATATGACTTAATAACAAACCTCCTCCGTCATCGATGGTGTCTTGTTATGGGCAGGCCCTAACTAGGTATATTGTCATGCCTCTCGCCGGTGCCTCCAACGAGGGAAGGTTATGCGCGGGTGCTACCCTTATCAGGTAGGACGGCATAAGCCTTGTGTGCCCGTACTTGGTATTGAGAGCTCTTGTCCCCGTTTAGGACCGTTTTGCCATGGTGTGGCCATTTTGCCACGACAGTGGCCGTTGGTGTCTGGGGTAGACACGGGGCCACACATGACTTAGCCCAGTGGGGAGTGAGTCGGAGTGGCCGGGAGAGTGTCATGGTAGTAGGACGGTTTTGTCGGAACGCCGTTGTCCACCCGAATGGGAGGGCGAGGCCATGGGTTTCGTGGTGTGGGTATAGTGCGCTACCTCTGCAGAGTGTATTTAATCTATCGATAGCCGCGTCCTCGGTCATGGGCACAAGTTCGTAGTAGGTCACACTATCAGGTCTTGGTCGAAATGGAGGAGAAACCTGAAATAATTAAGTTGATGATTAATAAACAATGTGATGACTTGGGCTATGAGATAGTCGTGAGAAGTCACAGTGATGTTGATATGATCACGAGACGAGGTCTCGGTGAATGTTGAACCAAGAGTGGTTCCGTTTGTGATCCGTGAGTGATCACCGTTTGGTTACAAGGTAACTCATTGAACCAAGTATGGTTCCGTTTGTGATCCGTGAATAATCACCATTCGGTTGCGAGGCAACCCGTTGGTAAGAGAGTCTGAGGGACTCAGTGCACAAGTTTGGTTGCATTGCATGAGTAGTAAGTTGTTATTTGCATTTAAAGAACCATGATAGAACATGAGACGGTTGCATATAGTTAACATATTATGTCTGCATCGGATATGATTGGTAGTTTATTTCCAGCATTAGTTTCATGATGCCATGACATGATTTGATTATGCCATGTTTAGATTATGTCATGTTATGATTGAAATGCTATGCTATGCTATGTTTTGCTATTTCCATGCTAGTAAATGCCATGATGTTGGTCATGCTTATTTTGATCCATGTCTCTAGTTAATATCATGCCATGCTTAGAAATTGTGTTGAAGTAGATGGTTGCATATGCTTGGTTCTTGCTTTGTCATCTCTCCGTTTGGATGCTATGTATTTGGTTGTCTTGCAAGTACATTCAATGTACTGACCTGGCGTGTCATGCTAGTTTTGTAGGTCGTTCACTTGTTCCGTCATGCTAGGCTATAATCTTGCCAATCCTGTGAGTTGTGAAGCCCAGCCAGAGTGATATGCTACCAAACCAAGACCTCCGCCACCATTTAAATAGACTTTCGTTTCCATTTAAATAGCCTTAGGGCTATGCCAGATAATTGTATTCATCAATGATGTAATCATACACACATGTATTTGATGAATATTCTTGTACCTATAATGCTGTATCATGGACCTGTCGTGCGTGAGGTGTTATCCTGGGCTGACGTGCAAAGGACCCCTGCTCCATGCGGATCGGGGTGCCACATGATCATACTTAGTGCAAATGAAGGCTAGCAAAAAGATTGAGAAGCGTCCAACCAAGAAACAAAAAATCTCGTAAGCGAGCATTAAGCATAACTAACACCGAATAATGCACCACAAGAAGGATGTAATTTCATTTCATACTATTTACTTCCATGCTTCCATAGGGAATCACCAACCTTAACACCAATATTCTTACTAAAGCATAATTACTCATCAACATGACTCACATATCATATCATCATATCTCAAAACCATTACAAAGAACCAAGTTTATTTTGTCGAACGATCTTCATGAAAGTTTTTATTATATCCTCCTTGGATATCTATCACTTTCGGACTAATTTCATATGTTGCTTTTAATAAGCTCAAGCAAATTTAATTGAAGAACATGAGCATATTATTTCTCTCTCTGAAAATAATTTAAGTGAAGAAAGAGAGGATTTCTAAAAAAATTACTTAATCCCAAATAAATCTAAGTGAAGCATGAGAGCATTTGTTCTAAAATAACAAAGCACAATGTGCTCAAAAAGATATAAGTGAAGCATTAGAGCAATTCCATGGCTCTAAAAATTTAAGTGAAGCATAGGAGCAAGCATAGCATAATTTTTTGGCTCTCTCAAATAGGCAAGGATTCAAGACTTAAAACACAAAGCAAAACAAGCAAAGACTCATATCATACAAGACGCTCCAAGAAAACTCATAATGTGTGACGAATAAAAATATAGCTCCAAGTAAAATACCGATGGTTGTTAGAAGCAAGCAAACCACTACTATAAGTACTGTTTTAAACCCATTCATATTTTATTCTTGCATTATATATACTGTATTCCAACTTTTATATGGCAAAAACTCTTCAAAGAAAACCATAGAATCATCAAAACAGGCACATAACTCAAAGAAAACAGAATCTGTCAAAAATAGAACAATTTGTAGCAATCTGGAAACTTCGAATACTTCTGTAACTCCAAAAATTCTGAAAATTTAGGAAAACGTGAGAAATTTGTTTATTAATCTTCTTAAAAAATAATCAACTCAAAATCACAATTCTGTTAAATATGGGAATTATTTTCTTGAGCGCCAAAGTTTCTATTTTTCAGCAAGATCAAATTAACTCTCACACAAATCATGCCAAAGGCCTTGCTTGGCACAAACAATAATTTAAACCACAAAAACACATCTAATCAGAGGAATAATTGGGTATTTTATTGAAAACAGCAAGAAAACAAAAGGCAAAAAGATACAAGTCAGGTTGCCTCCCAACGAGTGCTATCGTTTTATGCCCCTAACTAAGCTTAATGAGAAGGATCTAAGTGTTGTCATTTTTGGTTTTAGATCCATAAGATGCCCTCATGATTGATTCATATGGTGGCCTAATTATTGTTCTAGGGAAGTGTTCCATACACTTCCTTAGTGGAAATAAATTTAGTGTTGCCTTACTTTCATATCAATCACGGCACCAATAGTACGTAAAAACGGTCTACCAAGAATAATTGGACAAGAAGGATTGCAATCAATATCAAGAACAATGAAATCTATGGGCACATAATTCCTATTTGCAAGAATAATAACATCATTAATTCTTCCCCTAGGATTTTTAATATTAGAATCCGCCAAGTGCAAATTTAAAGAGCATTCTTCAATATCGGTAAGACCAAGCACATCACATAAAGATTTCGGAATTGTAGAAACACTAGCACCCAAGTCACATAAAGCAAAACACTCATAATTTTTGATATTTAATTTGATAATAGGTTCCCATTCATCATGTAATTTTCTAGGGGTTGAAACTTCTAATTCCAACTTCTCTTTAAAAGCTTTCATCATTGCATCAACAATATGTTTAGTAAAAGCTTTATTTTGTTCATAAGCATGGGGTGAATTTTTCATGGATTACAACATAGAAATACAATAAACCAAAGAGCAACTATCATAATTAAAGTCTTTGTAATCCAAAATAGTGGGCACATCACTAGTGAAAGTTTTGACCTCTTCAAACCCACTTTTATCAACTTTCTCAACAAGATTTTCACCCTCCAAATTATCAGGAAGCCTTCTAGCTAAAGTTGACTCTTCTCCAATCCCTTTTTCATCAATATTAATTTTACTAAACAAACAATCAATAGAAGAAACACCAATCATTTTAAGATCTTCATTACTTTTATGAAAGCAATCACTAGAAAATGCTTTTTCTAAAATTTCTCTTTTAGCTCTAAGCATTGTAGTTCTTTTCTTACTTTCATCCATAGAAACATAAAGAGCTTTAATTTATTCTTCAACCTTAGGCACAAAAAAATTCATCTTGAGAGTTTCTACATCATGAGAAATTCTATCAATACTTCTAGACATATCATCAACTTTATTTAGCTTTTCTTCTATCATAGCATTGGAATTTTTTTGAGTATTGATAATTCTTTAATATTATTCTCAAGATCAGAGGTGTTTATATTATTATTATAAGAAGGATTACCATAGGAATTACCATAATTATTAGAGGAATTACTAGGAAAAGGCCTAGGATTAAAATTACCTCTATAAGCATTGCTATTGAAATTGTTTCGCGAGATAAAATTCACATCTATGGCATCACTATTTTGCTCAATCAAAGTAGACAAAGGCACATCATTAAAATCAATAGGAGCATTTCTATTAGCAACCAACTTCATAAGAGCATCAACTTTTTCTCTCAAAGAATTTATTTCTTCTACCGAATTGACTGTTTTACTAGTAGGAGCTCTTTCGGTATGCCATTGTGAATAATTTGCCATAATATTATCAAGCAATTTAGTAACTTCACCCAAAGTAATTGCCATAAAAGTACCCCCCACGGCTGAATCTAAAAGTTTACGAGAAACAAAATTCAACCCCGCATAAATGTTTTGTATGATCATCCAACTATTTAACCCATGAGTAGGGCAATTCCTTAGCATCAATTTCATTCTTTCCCAAGATTGTGCAACATGCTCATGTTCAAGTTGATTGAAATTCATGATGTGGGTTCTAAGGGAAATGATTTTTGTGGGCGGAAAATACTTAGTAATAAAAGCATCCTTGCACTTATTCCAAGAATCAATACTATTGCGAGGCAAAGAACAAAACCAAATTTTTGCGCGGTCTCGCAAAGAAAATGGAAATAATTTAAACTTTGCAACATCATTGTCCACGTCTTTTTTCTTTTGCATGTCGCATAATTCCAGGAACGTGTTAAGATGGGACGCGGCATCCTCATTAGGAGTACCGGAAAATTGATCTTTCATAACAAGATTCAGCAAAGCAGTATTAATGTCACAAGACTCCGCACTAGTGGTGGGAGGAGCAATCGGAGTGCTAACAAAACCATTGTTGTTGGTATTTGAGAAATCACACAACTTGGTGTTCTCTTGAGCCATGGTTACTACAAAACAAGATTGCACTCAGAAACAGATTTGACGAGAAAACGGCGAACGAGAAAGAGGGCGAATAAAACGGCATTTTTTTGTGAAGTGGGGGAGAGGAAAGCAAGAGGCAAATGGCAAATAATGTAAATTGCAAGGATATGAGATTTGTGATTGGGAACCTAGTTGATGTTGATGATGTCTCCCCGATGACGGCGCCAAAAATTCCTTTTGATGTTTGCTTGAACTACGTCAGTATTTACCCAAAGAGGAAGGGATGATGCAGCACAGCAATGGTAGGTATTTCCCTCAGTGATGACACCAAGGTTATCCAACCAGTAGGAGAACCACACAACACCACGTAAGAAGCTCTTGCACACAAAGAACAAATACTTGCAACCCGACGTAAGAGAGGGGTTGTCAATCCTTCACGGGTAAAAACATAGGTAAAATTGTAGTAGATTGGATAAATCGATCTCGTAGGAACGCGATATAAAATAAATTACTAAAAATTTCAGCAAGGTATTTTGTATTTTTGGTTTAATAGATCTGAAAATAAAAGAAAATAAAAATAGATAGCGAAGGCAAATATATTAAAGAAGAGACCCGGGGGGCGTAGGTTTCACTAGTGGCTTCTCTCGAGAAAAATAGCAAATGGTGGGAAAACAATTACTGTTGGGCAATTGATAGAACTTCAAATAATCATGATGATATCCAGGTAATGATCATTATATAGGCATCACGTCCAAGATTAGTAGACCGACTCCTGCCTGCATCTACTACTATTACTCCACACATCGATCGCTATCCAGCATGCATCTAGTGTATTAAGTTCATGGAAAAACAGAGTAGTGCAATAAGAATGATGGCATGATGTAAACAAGATCTATTTATGTAGAAATAGACCCCATCTTGTTTAATAGCAACGATACATACGTGTCGTTTCCCCTTCTGTCACTAGGATCAAGCACTGTAAGATCAAACCCATCACAAAGCACCTCTTCCCATTGCAAGATAAATAGATCAAGTTGGCCAAACAAAACCCAAATATTGGAGAAGAAATACGAGGATATAATCAATCCTACATATAAGAGATCAAAAGAAGACTCAAATAACTTTCAAGGATAAAAACATAGATCTTATCATAAACTCAAAGTTCATCGGATCCCAACAAACACACCACAAAAAGAGTTACATCATATGGATCTCCAAGAGACCATTGTATTGAGAATCAAACGAGAGAGAAGAAGCCATCTAGCTACTAACTATGGACCCGTAGGTCTATAAAGGACTACTCACGCATCACCGGAGAGGCACCAATGGACATGATGCACACCTCCGTGATGGAGTCTAGATTGGATCTGGTGTTTCTGGACTCTGCGGCGGCTGGAATTGATTTTCATCGACTCCCCTAGGGTTTCTGGAATATTGGGGTATCTATAGAGCAAAGAGGCGGTGCAGGAGGCCAACAAGGAGGGCACAACCCACCGGGGCGCGCCCTGGTGGTTTGTGCTCCCCTCGGGGCACCCCTCTAGTACGTCTTCAGCCCATCTTGTGTCTTCTAGTCCAGAAAAATCCACAAAAAGTTTCACTGTTTTTGGACTCCGTTTGGTATTGATTTCCTGCGATGTAAAAAACAAGCAGAAAACAGCAACTGGAACTGGGCACTATGTCAATAGGTTAGTACCAAAAATGATATAAAATGATTGTAAAACATCCAAGAATGATAATATAACAGCATGGAACAATCATAAATTATAGATACGTTGGAGACGTATCAGGCGTGTTCTAAGAACTCAACCTCTCCAGCCAACCCACTCGTCGCTCTCACGACCTAGCTCGATGAACAGGAAAGGAAGGAGACACAGTAGTTTACCCAGGTTCGGGCCACCTTGCGGTGTAAAACCCTACTACTGCTTTGTGGTGGATTAGCCTCACGAGGGGCTGAGGGTGAACTAGTACAGGGGGGAGAACAACCTCAGGAGGTCTGTTCTTGTGTGGATGTGAGCTAGTGACGGTTTGGGTTGGATCCTAGATCTTCCTCCTCCTATGGTGGTGGCTAAGCTATATTTATAGTGGCCTTGGTCCTCTTTCTCCGAACGAAGGTGGGAAGGGATCCCACATTGGCCAATTTTGATGGGGGACAAGTAGTACATCTTATCCTGACGAAAGGTAGTCTTCGCTTGCAAAGCTTCTGGTTGTGACACCATGGTGGGCGCGGCGATGAAATCCGTCCTGCCATCCTGGCGGTCTTGGTCTTGTTGCATGGGAATGGAAACCTTTGGCTGATCCCTCGGGACTCTACGCATGTGCTTGCCTCCTTAGAACCAATGAGGAAACATGCTGCTCTGCGCCCGCTAGTGTCCGCCTGGCCTTGGTCATCATGGCTTGCATCACGCGAACCTCATAAGATGGGAGCTTGCATAGGAATCTTCGCTCCTCAGGAGCCAGCCTGAGGAGGCCGCTCCCTCTAGAGGTCTTGGCATCATCTGCCTCGTGAGGCTTGGCCCCCGTGAGGGTCTTGTCTTATCGATGCTGAAGATGGGCCGTAGCAGGTCATCGATGGAGCCACGCTATGGGCCGCAGGCAGGCAAGTATGGGAACCCTAGTTCCCAGAACACCGACAGTAGTCCTTTTGATAAGTAAGAGTGTTGAACCAACAAGGAGCAGAAGGAAATGACAAGTGGGTTTTAGCAAGGTAATTTTCTGCAAGCACTGAAATTGTTGGTAATAGATAGTTTGATAGCAAGATATTTTGTAATGAGCAAGTAACAGTAATGGTAAAGAAAGTGCAGCAAGGTCGCCCAATCCTTTTGTGGCAAAGGGCAGGCCAAACGGTCTCTTATGATAAACAAAGCGTTCTTGAGGGTACACGGGAATTTCATCTAGTCACTTTCATCATGTTGATTCGATTTATGTTCGCTACTTTGATAATTTGATATGTGGGTGGACCGGTGCTTAGGTGATGTTCTTACTTGAACAAGCCTCCTACTTATGATTACCCCCTCGCAAGCATCCGCAACTACGGGAAAAGTATTAAGCTAAAATCTAAACATAGCATTAAACTTTTGGATCCAAATCGGTCACTTACGGAATAGCGCATAAACTAGGGTTTAAGCTTCTGTCACTCTAGCAACCCATCATCTAATAACTACTCCACAATGCATTACCTTAGGTCCAAATATGTTGAAGTGTCATGTAGTCGATGTTCACATGACGCCACTAAGGGAATCACAATATACATACCATCAAAATATCAAACACATATCAAGTTCACATGATTACTTGCAACAAGATTTGTCCCGTGACCTCAAGAACAAAAGTAACTACTCATAAATAAAATCATGCTCAAGATCAGAGGGTATTAAATAGCATAATGGATCTGAACATATAATATTCCACCAAATAAACCATATAGTAATCAACTACAAGATCTAATCAACACTACTAGTCACCCACAAGCACCAATCTAAGGTTCCGATGGAAAGATTGAACACAAGGGATGAACTAGTGTTTGAGAGGAGATGGTGTTGTTGAAGATTTTGATAGAGATTGACCTCCCCAAGATGGGAAAGTTGTTGGGATTATGATGACGATGATTTCCCTCTCCAGGAGGGAAGTTCCCCCGGCGGAATTGCTCCACTAGAGGGCAAAAGTGCTCCTACCCAAGTTCCTCCTCGAGATGGCGGCGCTTCATCTCGAAAATCATCTCCTTATTTTTTCAATGTCAAAATGATTTATATACCAGAAGAGGGGCATCTAGGTGGGCCGAGGAGGGCACAACCCACCAGGGCGCGCCTAGGGACCCTGGCGCGCCCAGGTGGGTTGTGCCCGCCTGGTGGGCCCCCTCTGGTAGTTATTTACTCCAATAAATCTTAAATATTCCATAAAAATTCTCCGTGAAGTTTCAGCTCATTTGGAGATGTGCAGAATAGGTAACTCTAACATAGCTTTTTTAGGTCCAGAATTCTAGTTGTCGGCATTCTCCCTCTTTATGCAAACCTTGCATATTATGAGAGAAAAGGCATTAGAATTACTCCAAAATGCATTATTATGATATAAAACATAGTAAATAACAGTAGGTAAACATGATGCAAAATGAACGTATCAACTCCCCCAAGCTTAGACCTCTCTTGTCCTCAAGCAAAAACCGAAATCAAAAATATGTCCAGATGCTTAGAGAGAGAGGTGTCGATAAAAACAAAATACGGACATAGAAGCATCATGTATATTATTATAATAGCAACAAACTTTATCATAGAACTTTTATCACAAAACTTTTTATCATAAACTTCGCATGAACAAGTAACAATTCATCATAACATCGAAGTATAAAGCATAAACTCTATTGAAAACCAACAAACTATGTTCTCAGTCAACTTTGCAACTATAATTCATCATCTTTTCAGGAAGGGTCGCGTATCGGAGCCTTTTGGCAAGTCCACATACTCAACCATCATATATTCTTCTATGATTACTAACACTCACCGCATACCCATGAGCAAATTGGACGATACATAGGAAGATAGGGGCGTATGGTTTCGCCTCCCAACGTATTCACCTCAAGGGTGATGTCAACAATAGTAACTCATTCCCACCATATTCAACTGGATAAATGTTCCTAGATCTTTCCTCACCACATGATGCTTGGAAAAGAGAAAATAAAAAGGAATAGGGAAGTATACTTTGACTCCTGCATAAAAGTAAATACATAAAAGTAAAAAAGATAGGCCCTTCGTAGAGGGAAGCAAAGGTTTCCATGTGCTTTTTGGTTGTATGCTCAATCTCTTAGTGCAAAAGAACGTTACGTTATATTGCCCTTTGTGATAGCAACCTTTATTATGCAGTCTGTCGCCTTTATTATTTTGCCATCACAAGTTCTTACAACACTCAATTTTCTCTTACAAAGGATCTAACACATTTAGAAATAATTTTATTGCCTTATTGCACCGATGTCAACTTACTTGAAGGATCTTACTCAATCCATAGGTAGGTATGGTGGACTCTCAAAGCAACATTTGGGTTTAAGGGTTTTTGGATGCACAAGTAGTATCTCAACTTAGTGCGGAATTTTTGGCTAGCAAAGATAGGGGCAAGCACCACATGTGTCTTCCTTGTCCAATGTCAACAATTTTGGCATATAATATTTTGATGGGGGCTCACAATCATAAAAGATGTCCAAGAGAGCGTATTTGCATGTGAATCTTCTCTTCCCTTATTAATTCTTTCATGAATTACATCATTGACCAATGCTATGTTTGTCAATCTCCAATAAATTTTACTACTTCTACTCTTCCTTGTGGGATGTCATTACTTACCATAAGATTAGCATATGATCTTTTCATTTATTTTCCTTTCTTTTTATTGAACATGAAAGTAAAGAAAGAAAAACTCAAACTAAACTTTATTATAAATCTCGCACACGATTACAAGGATAGCTAGATCACTAAGGAAACTCTCGAAGGAAGATTGAACTAAATTTTTATTCAACTAAAGCAAAAGATAACTAAGGATCGAACTAAAATAAATAAGGAAAAAAGATGGTGGTGGGGATACAATGCCGAGGCACCTCCCCCAAGCTTGGCACAAGCCAAGGGGAGTGCCCATACCATGAACTCAAGTCTCCTTTGGTGATGAAGAAGGTGGTGGTGGCGACAAGGTAGTAGCATGCTTATCCTTCAGGCTCAAAAGATAATCCGATCTTGGGATGACTCTCAGAAGGGCAATGATGTGCTCTTGTAATAACATATTTTCATGAGTGAGATATTTGTTTTGAACACGAACCATTTTAATGATCCTAAAGGCTTCGGTCTCTGTGGGAATGAGGTATTCATAGTATGGTTCAAGGATATCTTCTTCCTCGGTGGGCAACGTATGCTCTATTGTTGGAGTTTGATCTCCAATAGCTTCCTTGCTCTTATCCCCCCTTGAAGGCTTCTTTTGGTTCTTCCCTCTTCAATTGCATCTTCATCAACCAAGCATCCTCTTCTACATTGTTGAGGGAGGAAGAAGACATGATGCCTGGCTTGACAAATCTAACAGAAAACAGTGAGGAAAGAAAACAGAATATTTCTCCGTGATACAATGGTCAATAGGTTCGGGGGGTATATAAAGATTTTTTTTATCTTGGGAAACAAGCAAATGGGAGAAAAACAGAGTCTGGAAGGTACCCAAGGTGGGCACAACCCAGGCGCGCCCTGGTGTCTTGTGCCCACCAGGGTTGCCTTCCTGGTTGTTTCTTATTTTCCTACTTTTTTAAATATTCCAAAACTGACAAAAAAATATTTTTGCGGATTTTTCGGAGTCCGTTTACTTACCGTATCATGTACCTCCTCTTTTTTCATGATTCTGGAGTGTTCCGGAAGGATTCTTTTATGTGTTCCTCCAGTGTCATGGTTTGAATAATATTACTTTGAACATTAATAGGTGTACCTGAGATATAGTGTTTAATTCTTTGCCCATTAACAACCTTCGGGTTAGTACCTATGGCATTGTTTATTTTGATGGCTCCAGAATGATTAACTTCTTCAATAACAGAAGGTCCTTCCCATTTGGAGAGAAGTTTTCCTGCAAAGAATCTCAAACAAGAGTTGTACAAAAGGACATAATCACCCACTTTGAACTCACGCTTTTGGATTCTTTTATCATGCTATCTTTTAACTTTTTCTTTAAACAACTTGGCATTTTCATAAGCTTGGGTTCTCCATTCATCTAGTGAGCTAATATCAAATAACCTCTTTTCACCGGCAAGTGTGAAATCATAGCTGAGTTCTTTAATTGCCCAATATGCTTTATGTTCTAACTCAAGAGGCAAATGACAAGCTTTTCCATAAACCATTTTATAAGGAGACATTCCCATAGGCTTTTTATAAGTTGTTCTGTAAGCCCAAAGTGCATCGTCTAATTTCTTAGACCAATTCTTTCGGGGCCTATTGACAGTTTTTTGTAAATTAATTTTATTTCTCTATTGCTAAGTTCAACTTGACCACTAGACCGAGGATGATAGGGTGATGTAATTTTGTGGTTAACAACATACTTAGCAAGCATTTTACGGAAAGCATCATGAATAAAGTGTGAACCACCATCAGTCATTAAATATCTAGGGACTCCAAACCTTGGGAAAATAACTTCCTTAAGCATTTTAATAGAGGTGCTGTGATTAGCACTACTAGTTGGAATAGCTTCTACCCACTTAGAAACACAATCAATAGCAACCAACATATGTGTATGCCCATTAGAGGAAGGAAAAGGTCCAATGTAATCAAAGACCCAAACATCAAATGGTTCAATAGCAAGAGAATAATTCGTAGGCATTTCCCGACGCTTACCAACATTACCAATTCTTTGACATTCATCACAAGATAAAACAAACTTACGGGAATCCTTGAAGAGAGTAGGCCGATAAAAACTAGATTGCAATACCTTACGAGCAGTTCTATCTCCCGCATGATGTCCTCCATAAGCTTCGGAATAACAGTTCTTTAGGATATGTTCTTGTTCATGCTCAGGTACACAATGTCTAATAATACCATCTACTCCTTTGTAAAGATGCGGGTCTTCCCAAAAGTAATGTCTTAAATCATAGAAGAATTGTTTCCTTTTGTTGGTATGTGAAACTAGGTGGTATATATTTAGCAACAATATAATTAGCATAGTCAGCTTACCAAGGAGTGTTATGAGAAACATTTATTGCAGCTAGCTGATCATCAGGAAAGCTATCATCAATAGGTGGTGGGTCATCAAGAATATATTCCAACCTAGACAAGCTATCAGCTACGAGGTTCTCAGCTCCTTTTCTATCAGTAATATGTAAATCAAATTCTTGTAACAGGAGAACCTACCTAATGAGTCTAGGTTTAGCATCTTTCTTTTCCATAAGATATTTTATAGTAGCATGATTAGTGTGAAAAATCACTTTAGAATCAACAATATAGTATCTGAATTTATCACAAGCAAACACAACTGCTAAAAATTCTTTTTCAGTGGTAGCATAATTTTGTTGAGCACTGTCTAAAGTTTCACTAGCATAATGGATAACCTTTAATCTTTTATCAACTCTTTGTCCTAGAACAACACCAACAGCATAAATCACTAGCATCACACATAATTTTAAAAGGTAAGTTCCAATCAGGTGGTTGTACTATAGGTGCAGAAGTTAAGGCTTTCTTAAGTGTTTCAAAGGCTTCTACACAATCATCATCAAAAACAAATGGAACATCCTTTTGTAAAAATTTGTAAGAGGCCTAGAAATTTTAGAGAAGTCTTTAAAACTAGCATGACCAAGGAAACTACGAATACCTTTGATATCTTTAGGACATGGCATTTTCTCAAGTGCATCAACTTTAGCTTTATCCACCTCAATACCTCGTTCAGAAATTTTATGTCCCAAGACAATACGTTCATTAACCATAAAGTGGCACTTCTCCCAATTTAAGACAAGTTTAGTTTGCTCGCATCTCTGCAAAACTCGATCAAGGTTGCTTAACCAATCATCAAAAGAAGTTATGTAAACGGAAAAATCATCCATGAAAACCTCAACAATCTTTTCACAAAAATTAGATAATATAGCAGTCATCCATCTTTGAAAGGTAGCAGGTGCATTGCATAAACCAAAAGGCATACGTATATAAGTATAGGTTCCAAAAGGGCAAGTAAAGGTGGTTTTCCCTTGATCAGGTTGTGAAACAGGTATTTGAGAAAAACCAGAGTATCCATCAAGGAAACAAAAGTGTGTGTGCTTAGATAATGTTTCTAGCATTTGATCAATGAAAGGCAAAGGGTAATGATCTTTTCTAGTTGCTTTATTTTATTTTCTAAAATCAATTACCATTCTATAGCCAGTGACAATTCTTGTTGGAATGAGTTCATTTTTATCATTAGGAATAACAGTAATACCTCCCTTCTTATGGACACAATGAACATGACTTACCCATCTAATATCAGCTATGTGATAGATTATACCTGCTTCCAGAAGCTTTAGTATTTCAATTCTTACCACTTGTTTCATTTTAGGATTCAAACGTCATTGGTGATCAACAATGGGTTTAGCATCAGGTTCCATATTAATCTCGTGCTAACATAGAGTGGGACTAATGCCCTTAAGATCATCAAGAGTATATCCAATAGCAGCTCGGTGCTTCTTCAGAATTTTCAATACGTTCTTCTTCATGTTCTAAAAGGTTAGCACTAATAATTCAAACACAGTATATATCTTTTTTTCATCAAGATAGGCATATTTCAAAGTGTCTGGCAATTTTTTAAATTCAAACACAGGATCACCCTTAGGTGGAGGAGGACCTCCTAGAGTTTCAATAGGTAAATTGTATTTAAGCAGAGGTTGTTGTTCAAAGAAAATGTTATCTATCTCATTTCTTTGATGCATATGCATATCATTTTCTTGGTCTAGAAAATATTGTTTTAGTGGATCAGTAGGAGGCACGGTAATAAAAGCAAGACCAATTATTTCATCCTTACTAGGTAATTCTTTCTTATGATGTTTTCTACTAAACTTGGAAAAATTAAACTCATGAGACTCATCACAAAAACTAACATCGATGGTTTGTTTCTCACAATCTATTTTAGCATTAACGGTGTTCAAGAAGGGTCTACCAAAGGTAATGGGATAAAAGTCATCTTGTGGGGAACCAAGAACAAGAAAATTGAAAAATCACTTTAGAATCAACAATATAGTATCTGAATTTATCACAAGCAAACACAACTGCTAAAAATTCTTTTTCAGTGGTAGCATAATTTTGTTGAGCACTGTCTAAAGTTTCACTAGCATAATGGATAACCTTTAATCTTTTATCAACTCTTTGTCCTAGAACAACACCAACAGCATAAATCACTAGCATCACACATAATTTTAAAAGGTAAGTTCCAATCAGGTGGTTGTACTATAGGTGCAGAAGTTAAGGCTTTCTTAAGTGTTTCAAACGCTTCTACACAATCATCATCAAAAACAAATGGAACATCCTTTTGTAAAAATTTGTAAGAGGCCTAGAAATTTTAGAGAAGTCTTTAAAACTAGCATGACCAAGGAAACTACGAATACCTTTGATATCTTTAGGACATGGCATTTTCTCAAGTGCATCAACTTTAGCTTTATCCACCTCAATACCTCGTTCAGAAATTTTATGTCCCAAGACAATACGTTCATTAACCATAAAGTGGCACTTCTCCCAATTTAAGACAAGTTTAGTTTGCTCGCATCTCTGCAAAACTCGATCAAGGTTGCTTAACCAATCATCAAAAGAAGTTATGTAAACGGAAAAATCATCCATGAAAACCTCAACAATCTTTTCACAAAAATTAGATAATATAGCAGTCATCCATCTTTGAAAGGTAGCAGGTGCATTGCATAAACCAAAAGGCATACGTATATAAGTATAGGTTCCAAAAGGGCAAGTAAAGGTGGTTTTCCCTTGATCAGGTTGTGAAACAGGTATTTGAGAAAAACCAGAGTATCCATCAAGGAAACAAAAGTGTGTGTGCTTAGATAATGTTTCTAGCATTTGATCAATGAAAGGCAAAGGGTAATGATCTTTTCTAGTTGCTTTATTTTATTTTCTAAAATCAATTACCATTCTATAGCCAGTGACAATTCTTGTTGGAATGAGTTCATTTTTATCATTAGGAATAACAGTAATACCTCCCTTCTTATGGACACAATGAACATGACTTACCCATCTAATATCAGCTATGTGATAGATTATACCTGCTTCCAGAAGCTTTAGTATTTCAATTCTTACCACTTGTTTCATTTTAGGATTCAAACGTCGTTGGTGATCAACAACGGGTTTAGCATCAGGTTCCATATTAATCTCGTGCTAACATAGAGTGGGACTAATGCCCTTAAGATCATCAAGAGTATATCCAATAGCAGCTCGGTGCTTCTTCAGAATTTTCAATACATTCTTCTTCATGTTCTAAAAGGTTAGCACTAATAATTCAAACACAGGATATATCTTTTTTTCATCAAGATAGGCATATTTCAAAGTGTCTGGCAATTTTTTAAATTCAAACACAGGATCACCCTTAGGTGGAGGAGGACCTCCTAGAGTTTCAATAGGTAAATTGTATTTAAGCAGAGGTTGTTGTTCAAAGAAAATGTTATCTATCTCATTTCTTTGATGCATATGCATATCATTTTCTTGGTCTAGAAAATATTGTTTTAGTGGATCAGTAGGAGGCACGGTAATAAAAGCAAGACCAATTATTTCATCCTTACTAGGTAATTCTTTCTTATGATGTTTTCTACTAAACTTGGAAAAATTAAACTCATGAGACTCATCACAAAAACTAACATCGATGGTTTGTTTCTCACAATCTATTTTAGCATTAACGGTGTTCAAGAAGGGTCTACCAAAGGTAATGGGATAAAAGTCATCTTGTGGGGAACCAAGAACAAGAAAATTAGTAGGATATTTTATTTTCCCACACAAGACTTCAGCATCTCTACCAATCCAAGTGGTGTGATGGTGTCTCTATTAGCAAGTTTAATTGTAACATCTATGTCTTCTATTTCGGCGGTGCTATATCATTCATAATTTCTTGGTATAAGGTAAAAGGAATAGCACTCACGCTTGCACCTATGTCACATAAACCATGATAACAATGATCTCCTATTTTCACTGAGACAACAGGCATGCCAACAACAGGTCTATGTTTATCTTTCTGATCGGGTTTAGCAATTCTAGCGGCTTCATCACAGAGGTAAATAACATGTCCATCTATATTTTCTACCAAGAGATCTTTAACCATAGCAACACTAGGTTCTACTTTGATTTGTTTCGATGGTTTAGGTACTCTAATATTACTTTTATTGACCATGGTTGAAACCTTAGCATGTTCCTTTAGCCTAACAGGGAAAGGTGGTTTTTCAATATAAGCAGTAGGAACAACTGGATCAACATTGTAAATAATAGTTTCTTCCTTAGCTACCACCGGTTCTTTAATTTCTTCTTTAATAGGTGGATGATATTTAAACCACTTCTCCTAGGGTAGATGAACATGAGTAGAAAATGATTCACAAAAAGAGGCTACTATCTTAGAGTCAAGTCCATATTTAGTGCTAAACTTGTGAAAAGCATCGGTATTCATAAAAGATTTTAACACAATCAAACTTAAGCTTAATACCTGACTCTTTACCTTCATCGAGTTCCCAACCTTCAGAATTGTGTTTAATTCTTTCTAAAAGATTGCACCTCAATTCAATAGTGTTCTTCATAAAAGAACCAGTACAAGAAGTATCGAGCATAAATTGATCATCACAAGAAAGCCAAGCATAAAAATTCTGAACACTAATTTCTATTGAGAGCTCATAATTGAGGCATGAATATAACATTGACTTAAGCATTCCCCAAGCTAGAGTGATACTTTATCCTTCACAAGGCCAAACATTATATATATAATTCCGATCACGATGAACTAGATGCATAGGATATTTTTTTTGGTGAAATTCCAATTTCAATTGATTCCAACTGCATGATCTAATATCATAGCATAGCCATACCATGCCAATGATTTTCCCTTCAAAGATAAAGGGAAAACCATTTTCTTAGCTTCATCTCTAGAAAAACCTATAATCTTAAATAATCCACAAATTTCATCTACATATATCAAGTGCATATCAGGATGTTTAGTTCCATCTCCTGCATAAGAAGTAGCTAGCAGTTGTTCTATCATACTCGAAGGAACTTCATAAACAATATTTTCAGTAGGTGGAGTAGGTTGAGTGGTAACTAATTGTGTTTCCTGTCGAGGTGAAGATACCCCGAACAAAACCCTCAAAGGATTGTTCTCCATAGTAACAAGTGATAATAAATTTCAGCATGTAGTAATTATTTTTCCTTGTCGATTTCCACTTACCAAGAGTGCTTCATTCCCTGGCAACAGCACCAGAAAAGAGCCTTGATGACCCACAAGTTTAGGGGATCAATCATAGTCCTTTCGATAAGTAAGAGTGTCGAACCCAACAAGGAGCAAAAGGAAATGACAAGTGGTTTTCAGGAAGGTATTTTTCTTCAAGCACTAAAATTGTTGGTAATAGATAGTTTGGTAGCAAGATATTTTGTAACAAGCAAGTAACGGTAACGGTAAATAAAGTGCAGCAAGGTGGCCAATCCTTTCATGGCAAAGGACAGGCCAAAATGGTCTCTTATAATAAGCAAAGCGTTCTTGAGGATACACGGGAATTTCATCTAGTCACTTCCATCATGTTGATTTGATTAGTGTTTGCTACTTTGATAATTTGATATGCGGGTGGACCGGTGCTTAGGTGTTGTTCTTACTTGAACAAGCCTCCTACTTGTGATTAACCCCCTTGCAAGCATCTGCAACTACGAGAGAAGTATTAAGATAACATCTAACCATAGCATTAAACTTTTGGATCCAAATCTGTCCCTTACGGAATAGCGCATAAACTAGGGTTTAAGCTTCTGCACTCTAGCAACCCATCATCTAATAACTACTTCATAATGCATTACCTTAGGCCCAAATATGGTGAAGCATCATGTAGTCGACGTTCACATGACACCACTAAGGGAATCACAACATACATACCTTCAAAATATCGAACACATATCAAGTTCACATGATTACTTGCAACAAGATTTCTCCTGTGACCTCAAGAAAAAAACTAACTACTCACAAATGATTATCATGATCAAGATCAAAGGGGTATTAAATAGAATAATGGATATGAACATATAATCTTCCACCAAATAAACCATATAGTAATCAACTATAAGATGTAATCAACACTACTAGTCACCCACAAGCACCAATCTAAGGTTCTGGTGCAAAGATTGAACACAGGAGATGATCTAAGGTTTGAGAGGAGATGTTGATGTTTAAGATCTTGATGGAGATTGCCCTCCCCAAGATGGGAGAGTTTTTGGTGATGATGATGACGCTGATTTCCCCTACCGGGAGGGAAGTCCCCCCAGCGCAATCGCTCCACCGGAGGACAAAAGTGCTCCTGCCCAACTTCCGCCTCGAGACGGTGGCACTTCGTCCCGAAAATCCTCTCATTTTTATAGGTCAAAATGACTTATATACTAGAAGAGGGGCACCAGAGGTGGGCCGAGGAGGGCACAGCACACCACAGCACGCCTGGGGGCCCTGGCGCGCCTAGGTGGGTTGTGCCCCACCTGGTGGGCCCCTTTGGTAGTTCTTTGCTCCAATAATTATTAAATGTTAAATACAAAATCTCCATGTAGTTTCAGCTCATTAGGAGATGTGCAGAATTGGTGACTCTAACATAGCTTTTTCAGGTCCAGAATTCCAGTTGTCGGCATTCTCCCTCTTTGTGCAAACCTTGCATATTATGAGAGAAAAGGCATTAAAATTACTCCAAAAGGCATTATTATGTGATAGAACATAGTAAATAACAGTAGGTAAACATTATGCAAAATGGACGTATTAGTGGGTGCGCCCCCTGGCTTATGGCCTCCTCGATCATCCCCTGGCATAGCTCCGGTGCTCCGTGGGTCTCTTCTGGTCCATCAATGATCACCGTAAACTTTCAGCCTATTTGAAGAACTTTTATTTCTGCACAAAAAATGACAACATGGTAGTTCTGCTGAAAACAACGGCAGTCCAGGTTAGTTCTTATAAAATCATACCAAAACCATATAAAATTGTTGTAAACATGGCATGAATACTTCATAAGTTATAGATACGTTGGAGACGTATCAGCATCCCCAAGCTTAATTCCTGCTCATCCTCGAGTAGGTAAATGATAAAAGAAATAACTAATGAAGTGTCAATGCTAGCATAATGCATAAATTTGATCAATGATAGTTCCAAACACTTTTTCTAGCATTGTCATAAACAGTAGTGCATCTCATAAAACTTCTCATGATCAAGTAACAAGCTATTCACATGTTAAAGTGTAGACTATAAAGTTTCTTTAAAACTAACAAACTATGCTTTCAGTCACCAAACAATTGCAATTCATCTTATTTTCAGGAAGGGTCTATGTAAGAGCTTTGATTTCACAAATTCCACATACTCAACTATCATATAGTCTTCCATGATTGCTAACACTCAAAGCAAATTTTTAGAACAAATAACATCCGTCGAATATAGAGAAAGATAGGGCTTAATGTTTTGCCTCCCAACTTATTTGACATATAGATAATTGTTAACAATAATAACTCATGATCAAATATGTTTGAATGGCCATATATGCTTGGATCTTTCCCCACCACATGATGCTTGCCAACTAAAGAATAACTGAGGTTGAACTAGGAAGGAATACTATTGACTCTTGCATAAAAGTAAATACATGAAAGTAAAAGATAGGCCCTTCGCAGAGGGAAGTAGAGGTTGTCATGCGTGATATGTCAGTGTACAGAAGTAAGGGAACTACTTGGTACCCCTTTACCTGTGCACGGGCAGTCAGAGCCACGCCTACGGCCACACTTAAGCAGGGTAGGGACAGGGAATCAAAGCCGCAAGATGGTCTAAGCAACGCCAAGACATAGACACAAAGAGCAAGAAGGCGAGGTGGGTTCCCCTAGCCAGGGCGACCTCCTCAGCCCCGGCAAGGACCTTGTCGGGGTAGCTTACCCAATGCCAGCAGAGCGCACCACCCTTGAGCCTCAGGTTTTCCCACAACCATGTTGGGACCAAGGCTCGGGAGGCACCTTCGTGATGGCATGCAGATCTTTGTGAAGACAAGAAACATTCCAAATCAGATGAGGATTAGAATACGATGAACCTCGGAAAGATCCTTGCCGAGGAAACCCACAAGACCTACGACAAGATCCTTGCCGCGGATGACCACAACGCCATGGCAAGACCCTTGTCAGGGCCCCGGCAAGGCCCTTGCCAAGGACGTCCGCGGGGCCACAGTCAGGCCCACGCTCGCCAAGTCTCCACTACCGCTCCCATGCAGCTGCCAGCCCACCAGCTAGGCAGGCGCCTGCGTGTCCACGTGAGGCTTCCAGGCCAACTCAGCACATGCCTACGTGGTGGCATGCAAATCTTCATGAAGGCCCTACCACCACGCCACCTCAGCAGCCTGCCAGCTTACATGGCGCTGACCGCCTCGCTAGCCCAGGCGCGTGTCAAGGCAGGGCGAAGCGGCGGTAAAGTGAGGGGGACACCTAAGAGGCGCATTAAATGCATCTTGTCCCATAATGGCAAGCGATAGGCTTAGCCACAGTACACCGATGCCACCTCCTGTGTGGCACTGTGGCGATCCCCTTGACTATTAAAGGAGGCCCAAGGCATCCAGGAGAAGAATTTGGACCCTTGGACAAGTTACTCTCATTGTAGCTAGCTCAAGAAGTCCAAGAACACTGATATACACATCGAAGCAGGACTAGGGTTTTACGCATCCTGGGTAAACGACTCGTGTGCTTGTGCTGACTGCTAATCCTGCTCTCCTCACGACCCAGCGCCCCGCAACCGTAGTAGGGATTCTTGTGATCCCATAGGTGTCGTTTTCCACCGACATCTTTGGCGCGCCAGGTAGGGGGCGTAGTTGTGAGAATCTGGTTAAGCAGCTAGTAGAACAGCTCTTTGTCGTCATGGCTCCCAAGAGGAAGACGACCATGGCGATTGATTCATCCGGGACCGTACTGCCTGTACCGGTGCGGACCAGTAGCGGGCAAGCCGCAGAAAGAATCCGTGGCGCGGCCCGCGAACACCCACATCACCCTGTCAGTCCGGGCCTGGTGAGCGACATCGTTCGTACGCCAGGCGACGGGCCACATGCCACAAACTTCAGAGACAGAGTTGGGCCCCCCGCAGGGGGCGCGGGGCCCTCCAGGGGGGCGTCGTGCCGCCAGACGGCAGCGCGGCGGCCTCCAAGACACCAACTTCGGCGCCCACGACACGCTCTTCCCAAGTTGTGCGCGATGAGCAGCGCTGCCCTGCTGGTGACCCTGGGCGCCGCCCTGGGAAGAGTCTCGCGCGTCCTTCATGTGACGAGGAGGGCTGGCATGCACACCGAGATGCTGGCGAGAATGACGGACAGCCGTAGGACCGTGATAGAGATCCTTCTAACATAGTTAGAAGTCGAAGCGCGTCACGATCCATGCAGCTTTCGCCGCTGCCCACACCAGCAGAAGCTCTGGCGCGCACACGGCTGCTCCTCGACTTTCCTCCTGCTGCGGAGAGGCTCGACGAATGGAGAGCCACTGTCCGGAGCCTCGCCGACATCGCCAACAAAGATGAGCTGCGACCAGCAGGGCCCGTAGGCCATCGCTCCGTCAAGCCGCCGCATGCCAGCGGTGGATGGGTCGGGGGTGATGTAGCCACGGTGCATTCTCCTCCTCCACGCCAGCCAGCGCGGGTGTCAATCCGTCGCGATGACGCTCATGATGATATCTCCATAGTGTCGTCCGATCCGCGGGCCCACCGCGACCAACATCTAGTTCTTCGGAAGCGAGCCCTTGAAGACGCTCGAACCACCATCGAGCGCCGGCGTGATGCGCACCACTAGTCAGATAGGCGGGAAGGTCCCACTATGGACCACCCAGCACCGGGAGGCTATGGTGGCCTACCCTACGAGGTGGGTTGTCCGACCTTCACCCGTGAGCTGCGGCAGTTTTAGTGGCCCTCCCACCACACGTTCAAGTCCGACGTTGGCGAGAAGTACAACGGCAAGACTCACCCGTCAGAGTTCCTCATCATCTACACCATCACGATGCAAGCTGCTGGGGCCCACGACGATAAGGTGCTGGCCAATTACTTCCCGTTGGCACTCAAGCCCAATGTTATGTCATTGTTGATGCACTTGCCGGTGGATTCCATTTCTTCTTGGTCGGATCTGTGCTGTGAGTTTGTTGGCGCCTTTACCGGAGGCCATCAAGCTCATGGCCAGGTGAGCGATTTGCACATCATCCACCAGAAGGAAGGAGAAAACCTACGCAAGTACATCCAAAGGTTCAGCCGAGTGCAGTACAACATCCCAGACCTTCATCCCGCCGCCGTGATTAGTGCATTCCACCAGAATGTACGCAACCACAAGATGCGTGAGGAGATGGTGATGAACAAGGTCAAGGATGTCACCGAGCTTTATGTTCTGGCCGATCGGTGCACTCGGGCTAAAGAGGGGAGGAAGTACCCCGGCGAGGACGCTGGCGTGGAAACTGACTCCATGGACGACGATGCCACTGCCCTGACGAAGAAGGGCCGACGCCGTAATAGGAAATGCAAGGGCAAGACTGTACTTGCTGTCGAGGGGTCCGACGACACCGGCACCGCCAAGATGGAAAAGGCGAGCGACCCCAGGAAGGAGGTTGCCGGGTGTGCCACTTGCCGGGCCTTGGTGGCTGCCGACAAGCCAGGGGGCTCCGACAAGCAGTATTGCAAGATCCACCGCACCAAAGGCCACGACCTCCAGAACTGCCGACAAGTTGAACTGCTTGCTGAGAAGCAAAAAGCTGAATATGAAAGGAGGGACAAGGAGAAGGGCCAAGACGGTGCCGAAGGATCCGGCAAGAAGCATGGCAGTCAAGGAGGCTGTCGTGGCAAGGATAACCAGCAAGAGAGGCCCGCCCGGGGCCGCGACAAGAAGCAGGAAGACGATGATCATGACGAGGACGACGAGTTCGGCGACCACGAGTTTCAGAAAGCTATAGAGGCCATGTGCGTTGATGGTGGTGCCTCATTGCACACATCTCCCCGCCAGCTCAAGCAGTGGGTGCGTGAGATCACAGTGGTGGAGCCATCACTCGACGCACGGAAGCCACTGAGGTGGTCGAGCACGCCTATCATCTTCAACACGGAGGACCACCTTGATCGCACTACTGCAGTCGGGTGCTTGCCGTTGTTGGTTTCACCAACGACCCGAAACCTCAAGGTGACAAAGATGCTAGTTGATGGCGGGGCCGGTCTGAACTTGATCTCGCCTATTGTGATCAAGAGGCTGCAGATCCCTGATGGAGACCTCGAGGAGATGGGCACGTTTCAAGGGGTCAACCCCGGGAGGAGCCAGCCGAAGGGAATGGTCACGCTGCCCGTGACGTTTGGAGGCGAGTTGAACTACAGGACGGAGAGGATTGTCTTCGACGAGGCCGAGATCCCCTTGCCCTATAACGGGATCCTCGGCCGCCCGGCACTGGCCAAGTTCATGGCGGCTTCCCATTACGCCTACAACATGCTGAAGATGCCCGGGCCGATGAACATCATCACCGTCCCCTCCGACAAGAAAGATGCGCTAATTTGCGCTGACCAACACTACCGGGAAGCAGTTGCAGCAGCTGCTGCCAAGGCACTTTCTCCTGCCGATGAAGCCCAGGGAGGGAAGAAGACCGGTGAGACCTCTCGCACCCACTCCAGCAAGCGCACCTCTTCGGGGTGTTGCACTCCCGTTGAGGATGTGCCATAGAGCTCCACCGGCAAGAGCATGACGTCCAGAGCTACAACACCACAGACCAAGAAGGTGTCCGTCAAGGAGGATGGCACGGGAGGAGCTTTCACCATAAGCTCCACCCTCGATGGCAAATAGGAAAGCGAGCTCGTCACTTTCCTATGGGCGAATGTCGATGTGTTTGCAGCTTTCCCAGGGAAGTGATTGAGCACCATCTTGTTGTCTGTCCTCATGCGCGGCCTGTCAAGCAGAAGGTCAGGCAGCAAGCTTTGGAGAGGCAGGAGTTCATCACAGAAGAGATCAGGAAGCTAGAGGCGGCAGGCTTGGTAAGAGGGGTGCTCCATCCTCCATGGCTGGCCAATCCGGTAGTGGTGCGCAAGGCAAACGGGAAGTGGAGGCTGTGTATTGATTACATAGATATCAATAAAGCTTGTCAAAAAGATCCTTTCCCATTCCCGCGCATCGACCAGATTGTTGAATCCATGGACGGGTGTGACCTGCTATCATCCCTCGACGCCTACTCAGGCTACCACCAGATCTTCATGACAAGAGAAGATGAGGAGAAGACAGCATTCATCACCCCATGTGGTACGTATTGCTTTTTACGGATGCCTTTCGGGTTGAAGAGTGCTGGCTCGACCTTTGCAAGAGCAGTACAAATTGGTTTTGAGCCCCAGCTACATAGAAATATGGAAGCTTACATGGTTGACATAGTGGTCAAAACCAAGGACAAGGTGACACTTGTGCAAGATTTGGAAGAGACGTTTGCAAATTTGCACAAGATAAACCTCAAGTTGAACCCTGAGAAGTGTGTCTTTGGGTATCCGTCCGGCAAGCTTCTTAGGTTCTTTGTGTCGCAACGTGGTATTGAGGAAAACCCAGACAAGATCAACGCCATTGAGAAGATTCAGGCACCTAAGCTGATCAAGGATGTGCGTCGGCTCACTGGTTGCATTGCCACCATGAGCAGATTCATCTCCAAGTCCGCTGAGCGTGCCCTTCCCTTTTTCAAAATCTTGAAGAAGGCGGGCCCAATGGAGTGGACCCCGGAGGCCGAGGCGGCACTGCAAGATTTGAAGAAATACCTCTCCTCTACCCCAGTGCTGGTTGCGCCAAAACCACAAGAACCGTTGTTGTTGTATCTAGCAGCAACAAATCAAGTGGTTAGAGCCGCACTGGTGGCACAGAGGGAGGTCGACAAAGAGGCAGCAACATCGATGGACTTGACCGATGGCAAACTAGAACCTTGCCCGGCAGGGCCTGGTCCCGGCAAGGTTTGACGCCAGTGTGACAGGGCCCACGCAACAAAGTGAAGTGGTGCAGAAGAAGAAGATGATGTAGCACCCGGTTTACTTCATCGGCTCCCTCCTATAGGGGGCTAGATCGAGGTACTCCAGTGTGCAGAAATTGCTCTTCGGCCTCCTTATGGCCTCGAGGAAGTTGCGTCATTACTTCCAAGCGCACAAGATCACTGTTGTCACTCGCCTCCCGTTGCAATGGATACTGCATAACCCAGATGCAACGGGAGGATTGTGGAATGCGCCTTGGAGCTATCAAGTTTTGGTTTGAAGTTTGAAAGCACCTCAATGATTCAGAGCAGAGTCCTGGCGGAGTTCATTACTGAATGGACCTCAACGCCTGACAAAGAGATCCAGGAGACCACTCTCCCCGGCAAGGAAACAAGTCACAACTGGATTATGTACTTTGATGGGGCTTTTTCGCTACAAGGCGCCGGTGCTGGTGTGCTACTTGTCACACCCACTGGAGAGCACCTCAAGTATGTGATCCAGATGCACTTTCCGAGGGAGATGTCGACGAACAACACTGTCGAGTATGAGGGAATCGCGACAAACCTCGGGGTCAAGAAGCTCATTGTCAGGGGTGATTCACAGCTTGTCGTCAGGCAGGTCAACAAGGATTATCAAAGCCCGTTGATGGAGGCTTACATGGATGAAGTGAGGAAACTAGAGGAGCACTTTGATGGTATACAGGCAGAGCATGTCCCCAGGGCGGAGAATGACATCGCCGACTACCTGTCGAAGCGTGCTGCCCTCAAGCAACCTGTGGAACCAGGTAATTTTGTGCTTCGTTTAACCCGACCATACGTTGAACCATAAACAGAGCAGAACAAGTGAAGGAAGTCCGACCCCGGCAAGTACTTCCCCATCGAGCTCCCTAGAGCCGCCGGCGAAGATGTTGCCATGGACGTCGAGCCTGCCATGGGACAATCGACTCTGGCAGGGCGCCAAGCCCTCACCGTGGAGACAACTGTTCTCAAGGTGGAGGAAATTCCTTTGGTCCTTGTCGTCGAGCCACAAGCTCCAGCATGGGTGCAGCATACCGTCCGATTCCTGCAAATAGGGAGGTTCCTGAGGAGCAGGAAGATGCAGAGAAAGTAGCCAGCCGGTCTGCTCTGTACCAGTTCGTTGACAATGTTCTATATACAAAACGACCGAATGGAGTGAAATTGAAGTGCATCTCTGATGGCCCACAAGTATAGGGGATCTATCATAGTCCTTTCGATAAGTAAGAGTGTCGAACCCGATGAGGAGCAGAAGGAAATGACAAGCGGTTTTCAGTAAGGTTTTCTCTGCAAGCACTAAAATTGTAGGTAATAGATAGTTTTGTGATAAGATAATTTGTAACGGGTAACAAGCAATGAAAGTAAATAAAGTGAAGCGAGGTGGCCCAATTATTTTTGTAGCAAAGAACAAGCCTGGACAATTTCTTATAATGAGAAAAGAGCTCCCGAGGACACATGAGAATCATCGTCAAGCTAGTTTTAATCACGCTCATATGATTCGCGTTCGGTACTTTGATAATTTGATATGTGGGTGGACTGGTGCTTGGGTACTGCCCTTACTTGGACAAGCATCCCACTTATGATTAACCCCTATTGCAAGCATCCGCAACTACAAAAGAAGTATTAAGGTAAACCTAACCACAACATTATACATATGGATCCAAATCAGCCCCTTACGAAGCAACGCAAAAACTAGGGTTTAAGCTTTTGTCACTCTAGCAACCCATCATCTACTTATTACTTCCCAATGCCTTCCCCTAGGCCCAAATAATGGTGAAGTGTCATGTAGTCGACGTTCACATAACACCACTAGAGGAGAGACAACATACATCTCATCAAAATATCAAACGAATACCAAATTCACATGACTACTAATAGCAAGACTTCACCCATGTCCTCAGGAACAAACGTAACTACTCACAAAGAATATTCATGTTCATAATCATAGGAGTATTAATATGCATTAAGGATCTGAACATATGATCTTCCACCAAGTAAACCAATTAGCATCAACTAGAAGGAGTAATCAACACTACTAGCAACCCACAGGTACCAATTTGTGGTTTTGATACAAGATTGGATACAAGAGGTGAACTAGGGTTTTGAGAGGAGATGATGCTGCTGAAGATGTTGATGGATATTGACCCCCTCTCGATGAGAGGATCGTTGGTGATGACGATGGTGATGATGTCCCCCTCCCGAAGGGAAGTTTTCCCGGCAGAACAGCTCCGCCAGAGCCCTAGATTGGTTCCTCCAAGGTTCCGCCTCGTGGCGGCGGCGTTTCATCCCGTAAGCTTGCCTCTGATTTTTTTTCCAGGGTAAAAGCCTTCTTATAGTAGAAGATGGGCACCGGAGGGCCACCAGGGGGCCCAGGAGACAGGGGTGCGCCCAGTAGGGGTGGGCGCGCCCCCCACCCTCCTGGGCAAGGTGTGGGCCCCCTCTGGTGTTTTCTTTGCTCAATAATTCTTATTAATTCCAAAAATGACTTCTGTGGAGTTTCAGGATTTTTGGAGTTGTGCAGAATAGGTTTCCAATATTTGCTCCTTTTCCAGCCAGAATTCCAGTTGTCTGCATTCCTCCTCTTCATGGTAAACCTTGTAAAATAAGAGAGAATAACCATAAGTATTGAGATATAATGTGTAATAACAGCCCATAATGCAATAAATATTGATATAAAAGCATGATGCAAAATGAACATATCAACTCACCCAAGCTTAGACCTCGCTTGTCCTCAAGCGGAAGCCGAAATCAAAAAATATGTCCACATGTTTAGAGATAGAGGTGTTGATAAAAATAAAATATGGACATAAGGTCATCATGATCATTCTTATAACAGCAACATATATAGATTTTATCATATGATTTCTTATGCTCAAGTAACGATCAATTCACAATGTCAAGTATGGTTCATAAACTTCATTGGGAACTAGCAAACTATAATCTCAGTCATTGAAGCAATTGCAATTTATCATAACATCAGAAAGAGTCAAGAATAGAGCTTTTTGCCAAGTCCAGATACTCAACCATCATATAGCCTTCTACAATTGCTAACACTCACGCAATACTTGTGGTTATGGAGTTTCAACCGGACACTGAGAAAGATAGGGGCTTATAATGTTGCCTCCCAACGTATTCACCTTTGGGTGATGTCAACAATAATAATTCATGCTAACTTACATCCAATTGGATATATATATCAAGATCTTTCAAACACGAGGAGCTTGCCAAAGGATAAAATGAAAAAGGGAAAGGTGAAGATCACCTTGACTCAAGCATAAAGTAAAAACATAAAGTAAAAGATAGGCCCTTCGCAGAGGGGAGCAGAGGTTTTCATGTGCTTTTAGGGTTGGATACACAAAATCTTAATGCAAAAGAACATCACTTTATATTGCCACTTGTATATGGACCTTTATTATGCAGTCCATCGCTTTTATTGCTTCCATAACAAGATCGTATAAAGCTTATTTTCTTCACACTAATAAGTCATACATATTTAGAGAGCAATTTTTATTGCTTGCAACATGACAACTTACTTGAAGGATCTTACTCAATCCATAGGTAGGTATGTGATACGTCTCCAACGTATCTACTTTTCCAAACACTTTTTCCCTTGTTTTGACTCTAACTTGCATGTGAGTGAAACTAACCCAGAGTGACGCTGTTTTTAGCAGAACTTCCATGATGTTGTTTATTGTACAGAAAAAGAAGTTCTCGGAATGACCTGAAAATCCACGGAGATAAGTTTTGGAAAATATAAAAAATACTGGCAAAAGAATCAAGGCGAGGGGGCCCACACCCTGTCCACGAGGGTGGGGGCGCGCCCTCCCCCCTGGGCGCACCCCCTGTCTCGTGGGCCCCCTGACGCTCCACCGACCTCAACTTCAACTCCATATATTCCGTTTCACGGAGAGAAAAATCAGGGAGAAAGTTTCATCGCGTTTTACGACATGAAGCCGCCGCCAAGCCCTAATCTCTCTCAGAGGGCTGATCTGGAGTCCGTTCGGGGCTCCGGAGATGGGGATTCGTCGCCGTCGTCATTATCAACCATCCTCCATCACCAATTTCATGATGCTCACCACCGTGCGTGAGTAATTCCATCATAGCCTTGCTGGATGGTGATGGGTTGGATGAGATTTACCATGTAATCAAGTTAGTTTTGTTAGGGTTTGATCCCTAGTATCCACTATGTTCTGAGATTGATGTTGCTATGACTTTGCTATGCTTAATGCTTGTCACTAGGGCCCGAGTGCCATGATTTCAGATCTGAACCTATTATTTTTTCATGAATATATGTGAGTTCTTGATCCTATCTTGCAAGTCTATAGTCACCTATTATGTGTTATGATCTGACAACCCCGAAGTGACAATAATCGGGATACTTCTCGGCGATGACCATAGTTTGAGGAGTTCATGTATTCACTATGTACTAATGCTTTGTTCCGGTTCTCTACTAAAAGGAGGCCTTAATATCCCTTAGTTTCCACTAGGACCCCGCTGCCACGGGAGGGTAGGACAAAAGATGTCATGCAAGTTCTTTTCCGTAAGCACGTATGACTATATTCGGAATACATGCCTACATTACATTGATGAATTGGAGCTAGTTCTGTGTCACCCTATGTTATAGCTATTACATGAGGAATCGCATCCGACATAATTATCCATCACAAATCCAATGCCTACGAGCTTTTCACATATTGTGCTTTGCTTATTTACTTTTCCGTTGCTACTGTTACAATCACTACAAAACTTCTATCTTTACTTTTGCCATTGTTGCCTTTATTATCATACTACTTTGCTACTAAATACTTTGCTGCAGATACTAAGTTATCCAGGTGTGGTTGAATTGACAACTCAACTGCTAATACTTAAGAATATTCTTTGGCTCCCCTTGTGTCGAATCAATAAATTTGGGTTGAATACTTTACCCTCGAAAGCTGTTGCGATCCCCTACACTTGTGGGTTATCAGTATGGTGGACTCTCATGGCAAAACTGGGTTTAAGGATATTTCGAAGCACAAGTAGTATCTCTACTTGGTGTAAGGAATTTGGCTAGCATGAGGGGGGAAGGCAAGCTCAACATGTTGGGAAGACCAATGACAATGTACTTTAACTGAGATGTGAGAAAACATAAACCATTACGTTGTCTTCCTTGTCCAACATCAACTCTTTTAGCATGTCATACTTAATGAGTGCTCACAATCATAAAAGATGTCCAAGATTGTATATTTGTATGTGAAAACCTCTCTTTCCTTATTACTTCCTATTAATTGCAACGATGACCAAAACTATGTTTGTCAACTCTCAACAAATTTTATGCCTCATACTTTTTATGTGTGAAGTCATTACTATTCATAAGATCAATATGAACTCTTTTATTTCTTTTTATTCTTCTACTTTCTCAAGATCATAGCAAGATAGCAAAGCCCTTGACTCAAAAACTAATCTCTATTATAGATACCTCACAGACTCGATTACATAAAGGGATCACAAAGCAAGACCCAAAACTACTTGATACCAAAAATTCAATCTACTTGATCAAGATATTACTAAAAGGATCAAACTAAGTAAAACGGTAAAGATAGGAGTGTTATGGTGATACGATATCGGGTCACCTCCCCCAAGCTTGGCAGTTGCCAAGGGGAGTGCCCATATCCATGTGATTATGTCCTCGGAGGTGATGGAGGTGGTGAAGTAGGAGTTGTTGATGACGTAGGCTTCTTCCTCAATTTACGCTTGAGGATAGTATTTTGCTCCTTTAGATCATCGATCTCCTATTCAAGACTTAATATTCTTTTGCATAGTTCCTGCTTATTTTCCTGCAAGAGACGAAAAGGGATAAACTCGATCTTTGGCTTCTTTGCTCTATCGGGGAGGCTTGACTTTTTAAACTCCACATGCATGTCCTCAGGTTGAGGTAATGGGGCTTCGCCTTTGTCTGAACTCGTCTCCTCCATTCCCTTAGGCTCATAGTCTTCCTCTTCCAAATCCTGAGACGACATATCGCTCTAAATCTGTAACAGAAATAGCTCGAAACGAAAACAGGGGATATTTGCGTGATACGATGGTCAAAACCTTTGAGAGATTATATAATGAATTTTTACCGACCAAAATACATAATGTGCAAGAAAACAGAGTTCGGGAGGCACACGAGGTGGCCACAAGACAGGGGGGCACGCCCAGGAAGGGTGGGCGTGCCCTCCACCCTCGTGGAGGCCTTGTATCCTTCCAGGATTACTTCTTGCTTTCCAAAATTCTTAAATATTCCAAAACAGAGAAAAAATCCCATTAGAACTGTTTTGGGGTCGGTTTACTTACCGTACCACATACCTACTCCTTTTTGGAGTCTGAAACATTCTGGAAAGTGTCCCTTATGTATTCCTCCGGGGGTATGGTCTCAATAATATTAATTTCAACATTGATAGGATTACCTGAAATATAATGTTTGATTCTTTGACCGTTCACCACCCTCGGACTTGTGCCTTCGAAGTTGTTGATTTTTATGGCACCAGAACGATAGACCTCCTCGATAACGTAAGGACCTTCCCATTTAGAGAGAAGTTTTCCTACAAAAAATCTTAAGCGAGAGTTTAATAATAACACATAATCACCTACGTTAAACTCATGCTTTTGTATCCTTTTGTCATGCCATCGTTTAACTCTTTCTTTAAATAGCTTGGCATTCTCATAGGCTTGGGTTCTCCATTCATCAAGTGAGGTAATGTCAAACAACCTCTTCTCACCGGCAAGTTTAAAGTCATAGTTGAGCTCTTTAATAGCCCAATATGCTTTATGTTCAAGTTCAAGAGGTAAGTGACATGCTTTTCCATAAACCATCTTATACGGAGACATACCCATAGGATTTTTATATGCAGTTCTATAGGCTCATAATGCATCCTTTCTCGATCTATTGATAGTCTTTTGAAAAATTAATTTGAGCTCTCTGTTGCTCAACTCTACTTGACCACTAGACTGCGGGTGATAAGGAGATGCGATTCTATGATTAACATCATACTTAGCAAGCATCTTACGGAAAGCACCATGAATAAAATGTGAACCACCGTCAGTCATAAGATATCTAGGGACTCCAAACCTCAGAAAAATAACTTCTTTAAGCATCTTAATAGAGGTGTTATGATCAGCACTACTATTTGGAATAGCTTCTACCCACTTAGTAACGTAATCAACAGCAACTAAAATATGTGTACATCCATTAGAGGCCGGAAAAGGTCCCATATAATCAAAGCCCCAAACATCAAATGGTTCAATAACAAGAGAATAATTCATAGACATTTCTTGACATCTACTAATATTACCAATTCTTTGACATTCATCACAAGATAAGACAAACTTACGAGCATCTTTGAAGAGAGTAGGCCAATAAAAACCAGATTGCAATACCTTATGTGCAGTTCTATCTCCAGCGTGGTGTCCTCCATATGATTCGGAGTGACACTTGCGTAGGATCTGTTCCTGTTCATGCTCAGGTACACAACGTCTAATAACACCATCTACTCCTTATTTATAGAGGTGTGGGTCATCCCAGAAGTAATGTCTTTCATCATAAAAGAACTTTTTCTTTTGCTGGTATGTGAAACTAGGTGGTATAATTTAGCAACAATGTAATTAGCATAATCAGCATACCAAGGAGCAGTACGAGAAGCATTAACGACCACTAATTGTTCATCAGGAAAGCTATCATATATAGGTAGTGGGTCATCAAGAACATTCTCTAACCTAGACAAGTTGTCTGCAATGGGGTTCTCAGCTCCCTTTCTATCAATAATATGCAAATGAAATTCTTGGAGCAAGAGAACCCATCTAATGAATCTAGGCTTAGCATATTTCTTTTCCATAAGATATTGAGTAGCAGCATGATCAGTGTGAATAGTAACTTTAGAATCAACAATATAAGGTCTGAACTTATCACAAGCAAATACAACTGCTAAGAACTCTTTTTCAGTAGTAGCATAATTTCTCTGGGCAGTATCAAGAGTTTTACTAGCATACTGGATAACATTCAATTTCTTATCAACTCTTTGCCCTAGAACAACACCTATAGCATAATCACTAACATCACACATGATTTCAAAGGGTAAATTCCAATCAGGTGGCTGAACAATAGGTGCAGTGATCAAAGATTTCTTAAGTATTTCAAATGCTTCTACACTATCATCGTCAAAGACAAAAGGAATATATTTTTGCAATAAATTAGTTAGAGGCCTAGAGATTTTAGAAAAGTCCTTAATGAACCTCCTATAAAAACCGGCATGACCAAGGAAACTTCTTATACCTTTTATGTCCTTGGGACATGGCATCTTTTCAATAGCATCAACTTTAGCTTTATCAAATTCAATACCTCTCTCGGAAATCTTATGCCCCAAGACAATGCCTTCATTAACCATAAAGTGGCACTTTTCTCAATTCAATACGAGACTAGTGTCGTCACATCTCTGCAAAACTCGATCAAGGTTGCTCAAGCAATCATCAAAAGAGGACCCATAAACGAAGAAATCATCCATGAATACCTCACAAATCTTTTCACAGAAGTCAGAGAATATAGCCATCATACATCTTAAAAGGTAGCAGGTGCATTACATAAACCAAAAGGCATACGTCTATAAGCAAAGGTACCGAAAGGACAAGTAAAATTAGTTTTTGATTGATCCTTCGCTGACACAGGTATTTGAGAGAAACTAGAATAACCATCTATAAAGCAGAAATGTGTGTGTTTGGATAGACTTTCTAGCATTTGATCAATAAAAGGTAAAGGGTAATCATCTTTCTTAGTAGCCTTATTTACTTTACGGAAATCAATTACCATCCTATAACCTGTGATAATTCTTTGCGGGATCAATTCATCTTTATCATTAGGAACGATAGTAATACCTCCCTTCTTAGGAACACAATGGACATGACATACCCATTCACTATCAGCAACGGGATAAAGTATACCTGCCTCAAGGAGCTTTAGTATCTCCTTTCTTACCACTTCCTTCATCTTAGGATTTAATCGTCGTTGAGGATCCCCTAGGATTTCAACAGGTAAGTTGTGTTTCAGAATAGGACCCTGTTGAAGGAACACTTCATCTATTTCCCTTCTTTCATTCATAAACATATCATTTTCATGATCTAGCAAATATTGTTCTAACGGATCAGTAGGAGGCACGGCAATAGAAGCAAGACCAATAATCTCATCCTTACTAGGTGATTCTTTATCACGGGGTTGTCTACGAAATTTAGCAAAATTAAACTCATGAGACATATTGTCGGTGTACTAGAGTAGGGGTACCCTAGTATCCCGAACTTGTGCACGGGCAGTTGCAGCACCCCGCGGCAAGGCTTGCCGGGTGACCGCCAAGGTCCTCCGTGGTTCCTTTGGAACCATTCAAGAACAAAGTATTTAAGCCAAGGAGACAAGGCCCCGGCAAGAGGAGCTTGCCGAGAAGGCCAACCAAGGCATCGCAAGGAACTTGCCGCAACGCGCCACGCGTCCCGGCAAGGCCCGGTGAGCGACAAGCTTCCGGGCGCGACAAGACAATATCCGCGGCAAGGCGCTTGCCGCGACAAGCTACCACTCAGTACCCGTGCTCTAGCACATCCACCAACGTGTCGCCCTGAGGCCTTTCCAGACGCGCGTGGCAAGAGGCTGTGCAGCCAGCGGTGCGCGGTGGCAAGCGACGCTGACAAGACTACCATCGTGGTGAACGGTGGCGTCCCTGACGGTCCTTTTTGCACTATTTGGGCGACGCAGACGGGAATTTAATGCCTTTGTCCCCTGCCGTCAGGGTTAGGTAGGATACACTGTACCAGTAGTTGTACCAACCGCAATTCCTTTTCCATTTTTGCCCTTGTCTACATTGCCACCTGTCGGAGACCCCTTGAGCATATAAAAGGAGGCCCATGCGCAACGTAGAGGGGGGTTCGAAGCCAGAAAACACTCACACTCGGTCTCATTAGCAGCTGGTGCATACTGTAGCACTCAGCGCTCCTGAGCAAGAACTCAATACAATCAGACAAGCAGCAGTAGGAGTATTATCCCAAAATAGAGTTATATTACAAGATAGCTTGTCGCAGCTCTAACAGATTGTTCTCATGACATGACCGACAGCGACAAAGAAAAAGAGAAAGCGGGCGGCCTAATCTACGCGATCGCCCTCAACCCTCTTGATCTCGCTCACCTTGTCCACAATGGGTGCGACAAGGGCCTTGAGCGCTTCCAGATCAGCATCCGGCGGCAGGGACCTGAGGACGTTGGTGAGGTTGAGGCCTGGGTTGCGGAAGGCCACCTTCATGTGACGCCCGGGTAATTAAGCTACAGTAATCCCCACTAATGATGCCACGTCACCTCGGTTACGGTGGATAAACTCGCGTTAGTTCGGAACCTAGTTCGAATTTCAAATTCAAAATCGAGCAAACAATAAAAGTTTTCAAATATTAAGATTTAAATGTTCGGAGTGAACCAAATAATACATAGGTAATTATGGTGGAGAAACCAAACTTTGATAAAATGTTTAAAGGCCCTAAAACAATTAAAACAATAGTGAAAACAATTATTTAAATACCTTTTGTAATTAATAAAATGTCAAACTAATTTATTTGAGGATTAGACTTTTGTGACTATGGACTAAGTTGAAATACTAAATTAGATGCTACGTGTGTATTTTAATAAAACTAAAATAATAGGCAACAAAACTAAAACAGAAAAGGTAAAATAAATAAAAGTAAAAACAAAAGAAAAGAAAAGGGACCCCCACTGGGCCAACCGGCCCAGCTGACAGCCAGGCCAGCCCAACTGGCCCACCCGCATGGCCCAGCCGACCCCCACTCCTCCCTTATCCTCTCACCCCCACCCGAACCCTATCCACTCGCTCCCACTCCCCCTCTCCCGATCCGATCTGGATCGGGATCGATCCCCCACTTCCCCCCCCCCCCCGCAGTGCCCCGTCGCCCGAACCCCCACCGACGCCGTGCCGCCGTCCGAAGGCCTCCCGTCGCCGGAGCCACCACACCAGCCCGCCTTCCGTCTCCCCCCCCCCCGCGGCGCCCCAAGCCCCGACGTCGCGCCGTCGCCGCTCGCCGTCGTCTCCGTCCTCCTCGACTCCTCGCCGGACCTCGCATCCCCGTCTCTCCCTCGTCTGCATCGGGTGGCAGCCACGCCCCGACCCCGCCGACGCAGATGTCGTGTGCCACCCCGTTGCTCCTCGTCGGTGCCACGAAGCCCGCTGCCGTCGCCGGATCGACCTCGCCGTGGCCTCCTCGACCTCCTCTTCGAGCACCGCTGCCTAGACCCTACGCGCCCCTCCCCGTGAGCACCTCTCCTCCTCCTCCCCGGCGCGCGCCTAGCTCCGTCCCGGCTCCGACCGCGACCACCCACGGCCACCGGCGTAAGCCATGCACCCGCCCTTCGCACGCCCTCCCGTCGTCGCCCGCGCGCGCCCGGCCGCACTTGTTGCCGCCCCGGGCCGCGGCCTCCTCTCGGCGCCCTCCTCCGGCGACCGTCCGCCCTGCCGTGGCCGGCGCCTCGCCGTGGCCACCGGCCTCCCCTGCTCCCCTCGCCCTGCCGGCTCCGCCCACCCCCCTGGGCGTGCGCCCGAACGAACGGGTGCGGGTTGCGCCCGAACCCGCACCGCCCTGTGCCCGCTAGCTCCCCCGGGCCACTGACTAGGGGGCCCCGCCCCATAACGTTTTTCTTTAAAATAAAAAATAATAATAAAATAAATAAATATATTAAATAAATAAATGAATAATAACTAAAATAATTAAAATATTAATTAATTAATTAATTAAGTTAATTAATCCTGATTAGATCAACCTAATCACTAATTAAAATTAACTAATCTGTAATTAAACTAAACAGAGAATGACACATGGGTCCCACTGGACCCACACGTCAGGTTGACCAGGTCAATGGTCAACGTTGACTGCTGACATCACCCTGATGTCATGCTGACATCAGCTTTTACTGTTCTGGATAATGTTGGGTTAAATAATTAATTAAATTCCATAAATTAATAAAATCTTTAGAAAATCATATCTTTTAATCCGTAACTCGGATTAAAATATTTTCAACATGAAAGTTGCTCAGAACGACGGGACGAATCCGGACACGCAGTCCGTTCGTCCGCCACACACCCCTAACCTATCGAACTCGCAACTTTCCCCCTCCGGCTCCGCTGCCCGAAAACACAAAACCCCGGGGATATTTTCCCGGATGTTTCCCCCTTAACCGGCATCACCTCATACCACATTAGGGCACACCTAGCACCGCTCATTGTCACGTCACGCATCGTCGTGTTTATGTTTGCATTGTATTCATTGTTTCTTCCCCCTCTTATCTCCGGTAGACTACGAGAGCGACGCTGATGCCACCGAGTACGACTACGTCACCGACGACCCCTCCTTGTCTGAGCAACCAGGCAAGCCCCCCCTTTGATCACCAGATATCGCCTACTCTTCTCTATACTGCTTACATTAGAGTAGTGTAGCATGTTACTGCTTTCCGTTATTCCTATCCTGATGCATAGCCTATCCTTGCTACTACTGTTGTTACCATTACCTGCTATCCTACTGCTTAGTATAGGATGCTAGTGTTCCATCAGTGGCCCTACACTCTTGTCCGTCTGCCATGCTATACTACTGGGCCGTGATCACTCGGGAGGTGATCACGGGCATATACGATATACTTTACACAGTTACATTACCTGCGATATTGTTCAGAGATGGGGGCTGAAGGGGCAGGTGGCTCCATCCCGGTAGAGGTGGGCCTGGGTTCCCGACGGCCCCCGACTGTTACTTTGTGGAGGAGCGGCAGGGCAGGTTGAGACCACCTAGGAGACAGGTGGGCCTGGCCCTGTTTGGCGTTCGCGGATACTTAACACGCTTAACGAGATCTTGGTATTTGATCTGAGTCGGCTACGAGCCTATACGCACTAACCATCTACGCGGGAGTAGTTATGGGTATCCCGGCGTCGTGGTATCAGCCGAAGCCTTCTTGACGTCAGCGACTGAGTGGCGCGCGCCGGGTTGGACTGTGTTAACGCAACTTCCTTTGTAATGGAGGTTGCTAGGTCTGCTCACCGGCCGCGTACGCAACGTGCAGGTGTGCTAAGGGCGATGGGCCCAGACCCCTGTGCGCTTAGGTTTAGACCGGCGTGCTGTCCTCTCTGTTGTGACTAGGTGGGGCTGCAACGTGTTGATCTTCCGCGGCCGGGCATGACCCAGGAAAGTGTGTCCGGCCAAATGGGATCGAGTGTGTTGGGTAAGTTGGCGCACCCCTGCAAGGAAGTTAATCTATTCGAATAGCCGTGATCTTCGGTAACAGGACGACTTGGAGTTGTACCTTGACCTTATGACAACTAGAATCGGATACTTAATAAAACACACCCTTCCAAGTTCCACAGACAACCCGGTGATCGCTTTTCCACAGGGCGACGAGGGGAGGATCGCCGGGTAGGATTATGCTATGCGATGCTATTTGGAGATGCTACCTGGAGATGCTACTTGGAGATGCTACTTGGAGGACTTCAATCTACTCTCTTCTACATGCTGCAAGGCGGAGGCTGCTAGAAGCGTAGTCTTCGATAGGACTAGCTATCCCCCCCTTATTCTGGAATTCTGCAGTTCAGTCCACCGATATGGCCTCCTTACACATATACCCATGCATATGTAGTGTAGTTCCTTGCTTGCGAGTACTTCGGATGAGTACTCACGGTTGCTTTCTCCCCCCTTTTTTCCCCCTTTCCTTTCTTTCTGGTTGTCGCAACCAGATGCTGGAGTCCAGGAGCCAGACGCCACCGTCGACGACGACTACTACACTAGAGGTGCCTACTACTACGTGCAGGCCGCTGACGACGCCCAAGAGTAGTTAGGAGGATCCCAGGCAGGAGGCCTACGCCTCTTTCGATCTGTAACCCAGTTTGTGCTAGCCTTCTTAAGGCAAACTTGTTTAACTTATGTCTGTACTCAGATATTGTTGCTTCCGCTGACTCGTCTATGATCGAGCACTTGTATTCGAGCCCTCGAGGCCCCTGGCTTGTATTATGATGCTTGTATGACTTATTTATGTTTTAGAGTTATGTTGTGATATCTTCCCGTGAGTCCCTGATCTTAATCATACATGTTTGCGTGCATGATTAGTGTATGATTAAATCGGGGGCGTCACACTTCACCAGCACCTTTTGAAGAACTCCCGCGCAGATCTTGCGCGACTCGTCGGCCAGCTGCTTTGGGATCTTCTCCCGGAGTCGCTGGAGGGCCGTCGCCACGCCTTTGAAGAACAAGTTGAGCTTGGCGCTGGGTTGGAGGTGCTCGTCGGAAGAATACCCGAGGTCCTCGATCCCCAGCTGCGCCAGCTCCCCGTCGATGGCGGCGGCAACATTCACGAGACCCTCGGTCTAGTGCTCCACAGTCTCCCTAAAAGCATTCTGGGCGGCAGCAGCACTCGCCAGTAGCGCCTCGTCGGCCTTGATCTTCTCCTTCAAGGCCACCTCTTGCTCCCTGGCGCCGTCCAGCGTCTTGGTCAAAGTAACCAGCTTCAACTCAAGATCGGCGTTGGGGTCCTTGGCGGCACTAAGCTCTTTGCTCCTCTCAGCGAGACGACCCTGCAGCTCGCCATGAGCGACGGCGTCCTTCTCGCGCTCACGCTTGAGCGCGGCAAGCTCCTCGCCGCTCGCCTTGAGATCGGCCTCCAGCTGCGCCATCTTCGTCTCCAGCTCCTTCTGGGCGGCCTCGGCAGCTGCGGCAGCATCCTTTGCTTCCTTCAGAGCCCCGCCAATTGCTTGCTCGCGCGCGGCAAGCTCCTCCTTGTGGCTGTCAAGGTTGACCTTGCGCTGCGCCAACTCACCTTCCTGCGCAAACAGCTTCTCGGCAGCGAGCCACTGTTGCTCTTCAACTTCAGCCTTCGCGAGGAGGAAAGCTTTCCGCCGCTCGGCGACTTGCTCCCGCTCCTCTGCCAGGGACCGGAGAGCTTCCTGCCTGAGACCCCGGAGCTCCTCCGTGCGCTTCTCAATGTCCACTCCCGCCCTCGCGACAAGCGCTTCTCGAGATTCCAGCTTGGCTTGTCGGGCGCGGTATAGCGACAACAGCTTCCGAAGCAGCCGCTCCTCCTCAGGCTCATCACTGCTGCTGCTTGGCGCGTCAACCAGCGTCAGCCCAGCGGAGGCGAGCACCTCTCCATCCAAAATCTCTCCTTCGACCGGCGCCCTGGAGCTTGACGCCCAGGGGAGCTTGATGAAGATGCCGTCGCCGGCCTTCAAATAGGCGCCGGGCTGGGGCTCTTCGGAGCCTGGCGCTGCAGCAGCGGCGGAGGGATCGGCGGTCGGCGCAGCGCCTAGCGCTCCTGCGGCCTCGGGGCCGTTAGTGCGATCGCCGGATCCCTCGCCAGCTTCTGCGGCAGCAGCTTTGGCGGCCTCTTCGCCGGCGGGCTCATCAGCGCCGGCTTCTCCTTCGGTGGCAACGGCGTCGTCGGTATTGCTGCGCGCGTTTTCCTCGCCGGCGACCTCGGTTTCCATCGGCTCCGTGGCAGATGGATCTGACGAACGGAGAAAAGAGAAAAGTCAAGCAAATATCCAAAAAGAAAATCAGAAGAAGAAGAACCCAAGGGAAGTTTTAAAGCAAGAGGATTACCTGTACTAGGATCTGTAGTCGTGGTCTCAACCACCGGAGGGTCGCTGGTGCTGTCCCTTGCCGGAGAACTGTCCCTTGCCGGAGAATTCTCCCTTGCCGGAGAACGCTCCCTTGCCGGGGAATCCTCCCTTAGCGGTGTAGTCGAAGCAGATGGCATTTCGGGAGCGGCTTCCGGGCTCCCCTAGTGAGGCTGCTCTGCTCCTGCATGAACCAACAGTCAGATATCAGCAAAGGAAGAGCACCCATGCGCGCCTGAAAGCAGGAAATAAACTATATACTTACGCTGGGGGCTGTGATGGGGGCTGCTTTGGGGAAAAGTTGCCGGGTCCGGCAAGATGGTCTCGGACACGCCCTTTGCTGTCGCGGTGGGTTCGTCCTCGATGACAATCACCGGGACCTTGGCTCTCTTCGCCGCTCTCTGGGCCAGAGTCCTGGAAAGGAATGGGTTCGGAGTAAAGCAAATCAGATACAAGACAAAACAGCAAGAATTGAAGAACCACAAGCATGGCAAAGAATCTTACTCTTCTTCTTCCTCGTCAGAGCTGAGCGCGGAGAGATCGAAGTCCGGCTCGCCTCCGGTGCGACGAGACGGAGGAGTAGTTTCCCTTGTCCGCTTGGCAGGAGCAGTAGCGGTGGGCCGGGAAGACCCCGCTCCAGTTGCCGCAGCGGCGTGAGGCGCTCCCGCGGCAACAATGCTTGCCGCGGTAGAGCGTGTCGCGCGACACGGCTGCTGTTGACTCATCTGCTGCCCCGCTACGTCCACGGCCTTGCGGAGACGCCTTCTTGGTGGAGCTGGGGGCTCCGCTTGTGGCAAGCTGTCTGAAGGTTAGGGTCCGACAAGCTCTCCCTCGCCGGGCTCGCTCGACTCATCTTCGGGCCCGACAAGCTCTCCCTCGCCGGCAAACTCCTCGCGCTCGGCAAGGCTTGCCGCCTCTGCTGCCTCTGCCTCCTCCACGGTGAATTCAAACTCACCCACGGCAGGGGCTGCCGTCTCCTCTTCCAGCCTAGTGGCGATGCGCTGCATCTCCGCATCAGTGGTGTCGCGAGTAAGGCTCTTCTGCTCGTCGGAGCGGACCGGCACTTCAACCAAGCCGTCAAAGAACTCCTGCACGACGGCGTCTGCCGGCTCTTGCCAAGTTGGGACAATTCCATGTGAGTTGCACAGCGGCATCCTTGCACGGATGCGGTCGAGCGAGGAGTTGTTGCACAACGGAACGACACCCCTCGGCAACATGAATGGATGTTGGGATCACGCTTGAACAGTTCTAGGAGCATCGCGTCCAGCTCCAGGACAGTGAAGTTGAAGTTGAGGCCCGGGCGCAGCCTCATGATATCCGCTGAGTTCTGGAACTCTCAGGCGGGTCTCCTCCTCTCCTGCAGGGGGGCGATGCGGCGGCAAAGAAAATCTGCGCCAACGGCGCCTACGGTGAGCCCGGCAAGCCTGAGGCGAAGGATCCGGGTGACGGCAATCTTCAGCCTATCGTCTTCCGGGGCCACGTTGCTCCAATCGTTGCCGCGCGCTATTGGGGCTTGTCGCAGGGCGGTAAATGGCTGCGGGTTCTCCTCGACAATCCAGCACCACTCTACTCTCCATTCCTCCCACTTGCTGCGGAGCTCTCCCTCCAGATAAGCTTACTTCTTGCCGACTCTCGAGATCCAGGCGATTCCGCCGGATAAAGGCTCTCCTCTCTTGACTCGGGGCATAAAGAAGTGGAGAAAAAGAGCTACGTTTGGATGGACTCCGACAAAGTTTTCGCAGAGATGTGCGAAAACTGCTAGGGTCAGAACGGCGTTGGGGGTGAAGTCAAGGAGGCGGAACCCGTAGGTGTTCATGATGTCATAGAAAAATTCAGAGAAGGGCGGGCAGAGCCTGTAGTAGAAGAACAGCGCAAAGAAGGGGTATCCGTTCGGAGCCAGTTCCGAAGCGGCAGCCGGGAGTACCTTCGTGCACGGATGCGCTCGCGTCTCCGTCGACCAGAAGAGGTAGTAGTACTCCCTCAGCTCCTTCGCGGCAAGCTGAGGGGGGAAGATGGCCCGCTCCTTTCGCAGCGCCGCGAGCCGCTGCGCCTCGACCGATTTCACGCCCTTCCCCTTGTTGGCTTTCGGAGCCATGGCGGAGGTGGTGGGGGAGATCGACGGTGTTGGTGGTGCTAGTGGCAATGGGGGGCGGCGCGTTGCTCTCTTTCGGCTTTGAGAAGAAGGGGGGAGCGGCGGAGATTTCCGAGATTGGAGTAGCAACCAGCGAGATGGGCGAACTGCCCCTGTTTCCCCTGCTTATAAAGAGGGAGGGGGCGGGCGTTCCATTATTCCGAATAAAGAAACCACCCACGATCTCTCCCACGACGCTGCATTCAACGCGTGCCGTTCGGGGAGGACGCGGTGGATACGAAGTAAGATACGGCGTAACCCAGGCCGCGCGTGCCCGTGCCCTGTTTTGGGCCTGGCCCAACAGCGCTCGGCGCCATGTGTGGCCCAGGCCCGGGGGCTCCTGTCGGTGTACTAGAGTAGGGGTACCCTAGTATCCCGAACTTGTGCACGGGCAGTTGCAGCACCCCGCGGCAAGGCTTGCCGGGTGACCGCCAAGGTCCTCCGTGGTTCCTTTGGAACCATTCAAGAACAAAGTATTTAAGCCAAGGAGACAAGGCCCCGGCAAGAGGAGCTTGCCGGGAAGGCCAACCAAGCCATCGCAAGGAACTTGCCGCGACGCGCCACGCGTCCCGGCAAGGCCCGGTGAGCGACAAGCTTCCGGGCGCGACAAGACAATATCCGCGGCAAGGCACTTGCCGTGACAAGCTACCACTCAGTACCCGTGCTCCAGCACATCCACCAACGTGTCGCCCTGAGGCCTTTCCAGACGCGCGTGGCAAGAGGCTGTGCAGCCAGCGGTGCGCGGTGGCAAGTGACGCTGACAAGACTACCATCATGGCGAACGGTGGCGTCCCTGATGGTCCTTTTTGCACTATTTGGGCGACGCAGACGGGCATTTAATGCCTTTGTCCCCTGCCGTCAGGGTTAGGTAGGATACACTGTACAAGTAGTTGTACCAACCGCAATTCCTTTTCCATTTTTGCCCTTGTCTACATTGCCACCTGTCGGAGACCCCTTGAGCATATAAAAGGAGGCCCATGCGCAACGTAGAGGGGGGTTCAAAGCCAGAAAAACACTCACGCTCGGTCTCGTTAGCAGCTGGTGCGTACTGTAGCACTCAGCCCTCCTGAGCAAGAACTCAATACAATCAGACAAGCAGCAGTAGGAGTATTATCTCTCCGGAGAGCTCCGAAGCTGGGTAAAACTGCTTGTGTGCTTTGCCTCGATCCGCTCTTCGTGCGACCTCCGCCCCCCGCTGAACCGAAAGGGGCTCGGTCCGCCGGTCCCATAGGTGTTTGTGGATCAGCTTCCCCGACACATATCCCCTAAGCCAATTGCAACAATATCCTTTTCACAATCAATCCTAGCATTAACAGTATTCAAGAAGGGTCTACCTAATATAATGGGACAAAAGTCATCTTGTGGGGAACAAAGAACAATAAAATCAGCGGGATATTTAACCTTCCCACACAAGACTTCGACATCTCTAACAATCCCAACTGGTTTAATGGTGTCCCTATTGGCAAGCTTAATGGTAACATCAATATCTCTATTTCAGCGGGTACGATATCATGCATAATTTCTTTATATAAGTCCTAGGATATTGCACTAGCACTAGCACCCATATCACATAAGCCATGATAACAATGATCTCCTATTTTAACATAAATGACAGGCATGCCTAAAACAGGTCCATGTATCTTAGCATCTGGTCTAGCAATATTAGCAGTCTCACCACAGAAATAAATAACATTCCCATCTAAATTATCATCCAAGAGATCTTTAACCATAGCAATACTAGGTTCAACTTTGATTTGCTCAGGAGGCATATAAGTCCTAGTATCACTCTTACGAACAACAGTCCAAGTTTTAGCATGATCCTTTATCCTAACAGGAAAAGGAGGTTTCTCAACATAAGTAGTAGGAACAATAGGATCATTATAAGTGACAGTCTTTTCTTCAACTGTAATAGGTGCAACTACTTTTAGTTCAGTGGGAGGATTATATTTAAACCACTTCTCCTTAGGGAGATCAACGTGAGTAGCAAAAGATTCACAAAAAGCAGCTACTATCTCATAGTCAAGTCCATACTTAGCGCTAAATCCACGGAAAGCATCGGTATCCATAAAAGATTTAACACAATCAAACTTACATGTTATACCTGACTCCTTACCATCGTCGGAACCCCAATCTTCAGAGTTGCGTTTAATTCCTTCCAATAAATCCCACTTGAATTCAATAGTCTTCAGCATATAAGAACCAACACAGGAAGTATCGAGCATGTTGCGATCATTGGGAGAAAGCCGAGCATAAAATTTTTGAATTATCATTTCTCTTGAGAGCTCATGATTGGGGCATGAATGTAACATTAACTTAAGCCTCCCCCAAGCTTGAGCAATGCTTTCTCCTTCACGAGACCAGAAATTATATATGTAATTACGATCACGATGAACAAGATGCATAGGATAGAACTTCTGGTGAAATTCCAACTTCAATCGTTTATAATTCCATGTCAATGCATATCCCTTCAAAGATAAAGGGAAGACCTTCCTTTTGACAACATCATCGGGAATACCTGCAAGCTTAAATAATCCACAAACTTCATCCACAAAGATAAGGTGTAAATCGGGATGCAATGTTCCATCTCCTGCAAAGGGATTAGCTAGCAGTTTCTCTATCATACCCGAAGGAATCTCAAAGTAAATATTTTCAGTAGGTTTAGTAGGTTGAGGAGCAACTCTTTGCTCTTTTGGTCGGGGTGAAGATACCCCGAACAAGCCCCTTAAAGGATTATTTTCCATAGTAACAAGTGACAGAAAATTTCAGCACACTATATAAATATTTCCTTACCAAGTTCCACTCACCAAAGGCACTTCACTCCCCGGCAACGGCGCCAAAAAAGAGTCTTGATGACCCACAAGTATAGGGGATCTATCGTAGTCCTTTCGATAAGTAAGAGTGTCGAACCCAATGAGGAGAAGAAGGAAATGACAAGCGGTTTTCAGTAAGGTTTTCTCTGCAAGCACTGAAATTGTAGGTAACAGATAGTTTTGTGATAAGATAATTTGTAACGGGTAAGAAGCAATGAAAGTAAATAAAGTGCAGCAAGGTGGCCCAATCCTTTTTGTAGCAAAGTACAAGACTGGACAATTTCTTATAATGAGAAAAGAGCTCCCAAGGACACATGGGAATTATTGTCAAGCTAGTTTTCATCACGCTCATATGGTTCGCGTTCGGTACTTTGATAATTTGATATGTGGGTGGACCGGTGCTTGGGTACTGCCCTTACTTGGACAAGAATCCCACTTATGATTAACCCCTATTGCAAGCATCCGCAACTACAAAATAAGTATTAAGGTAAACCTAACCACAGCATTAGACATATGGATCCAAATCAGCCCCTTACGAAGCAACGCATAAACTAGGGTTTAAGCTTCTGTCACTCTAGCAACCCATCATCTACTTATTACTTCCCAATGCCTTCCTCTAGGCCCAAATAATGGTGAGGTGTCATGTAGTCGACGTTCACATAACACCACTAGAGGAGAGACAACATACATCTCATCAAAATATCGAACGAATACCAAATTCACATGACTACTAATAGCAAGTCTTCACCCATGTCCTCAGGAACAAACGTAACTACTCACAAAGCATATTCATGTTCATAATTAGAGGAGTATTAATATGCATTAAGGATCTGAACATATGATCTTCCACCAAGTAAACCAATTAGCATCAACTACAAGGAGTAATCAACACTACTAGCAACCCATAGGTACCAATCTGTGGTTTTGATACAAGATTGGATACAAGAAATGAACTAGGGTTTTGAGAGGAGATGGTGCTGGTGAATATGTTGATGGAGATTGACCCCCTCTCGATGAGAGGATCGTTGGTCATGACGATGGTGATGATTTCCCCCTCCTGGAGGGAAGTTTCCCCGGGAGAACAGCTCCGCCGGAGCCCTAGATTGGTTCCGCCAAGGTTCCGCCTCGTGGCGGCGGAGTTTTGTCCCGTAAGCTTGCCTCTGATTTTTTTACAGGGTAAAAGCCTTCATATAGCAGAAGATGGGCACCAGAGGGCCACCAGGGGGGCCAGGAGATAGGAGGGCGCACCAAGTAGGGGTGGGCGCGCCCCCACCCTCCTGGCCAGGGTGTGGGCCCCCTCTGGTGTTTTCTTCGCTCAATAATTCTTATTAATTCCAAAAATGACTTCCATGGAGTTTCAGGATTTTTGGAGCTGTGCAGAATAGGTTTCCAATATTTGCTCCTTTTCCAGCCAGAATTCCAGCTATCGGCATTCCCCCTCTTCATGGTAAACCTTGTAAAATAAGAGAGAATAACCATAAGTATTGAGATATAATGTGTAATAACAACCCATAATGTAATAAATATTGATATAAAAGCATGATGCAAAATGGATGTATCAATCTCCCGGGAGGAAGGACTGGAGGTGTTGGCGGAAATACACGGAGGCATATGTGGCTGCCACATAGGGTCAAGGGACCTTGCCGGCAAGGCTTTCCGGCAAGGTTTCTTTTGGCCCACTGCCCTCCAGGATGCGACGGCACTAGTAACCAAGTGTGAAGCGTGCCAGTTCCATTCGAAGAAGCTTCATCGGCCTGCTCAAGCCTTGCAGACAATCCCTCTCTCCTAGCCATTCTCGGTTTGGGGGCTCGACATATCGGGCCCTTTTCCCCGCGCCGTCAGGGGCTTTGACTACTTGTATGTTACAATCGACAAGTTCACAAAGTGGCTGGAGGTGGAAGCAGTGAGGAAGGTGACCGCACAGTCAGCCGTTCAAATTCTTTAAGGGGCTATTTTGCCGCTTTGGTGTGCCGAACAGAGTCATCACCGACAACGGCACGCAGTTCACAGGCCACACCTTCATGCGGTAGATTGAAGACCTCGGCAGCAAGGTCTGTTTTGCTTCCATGGCACACCCACGGAGCAGCGGCCAAGCGGAGAGGGCAAATGATGATGTGTCGCGTGGCCTGAGGACGAGGACTTTTGACAGGATGCATAAGAGCGGAATGCGCTGGATTGATGAGTTGCCGATGGTTCTTTGGTCGATCAGAAGAACGCCAAATCGAGCCACCGGCCAGACACCTTTTGCCCTGGTATACGGGGCAGAAGCAGTTCTCCCCACGGAACTCATATACGGGTCACCTTGGGTGCTCGCTTATGATGAGCTTGAGCAAGAGCGATTGCGGCAAGATGACGCAACACTCCTCGAGGAAGATCGTCTTCGGGCGGCTGTGAGAGCAGCATGCTACCAGCAAGCCTTGCGCCGCTACCATAGCCGCAAGGTTCATGCCCAAAGCTTTGAGGAAGCCGACCTTGTTCTTCGACGTGTTCAGTCGGCCAAGAATTCCAACAAGTTGACGCTAAAGTGGGAAGGCCCTTATCGGGTAACATGAGTCACCAGGCCTGGCGCAGTCCGCCTGGAGACCGAAGATGCCATTCTAGTGAGCAACTACTGGAACATCGAGCATCTTCGCAAGTTTTACCCATAAGGTGCGGCCGCCGGGCCCCCCAGCAAGCCACCTTTTGTGCAAGCCTTGCCGGTAAGGCATGTAACCCTCTGTACAAAGCCAGGCGCAGGCCCTGAGCATAATTAAACAAAGCGTTGGCGCCCTAAGTTATGGCATGCATGCTATATTGAGTCTCTCCCTCGATTAGGGTTGATAGTGCTTAGCGGCGACTAACCCCTAGCATAGAGGTTGACTTTGCGTCTCTTTGTTCCTGTCCATCCTCTTTGGTTCACAGGGTACATAAATGTTTCCACCAACCTAAGTGGAAGGAAGAGAACAAGCCGGCGCCTCGGCCCCGGCAAGCCAAGCTTGCCGGGGGGGCTGAAGACACAAAGGTCCACCCACGGCAAGCTAGGGTTACCGGGGGCTACAGATTCAGATAAGTTTTCTTATCCCCTGCTATGCATTTCCGTATAAAGATTGGGACGTATGAAACCACGTTTTATTCCAAGACTGCCATACTCCCTTCATTCCTGCCACCCGAGAACTCTTTCTTAGTACAGAATCTAGTTGTAGCCGCGGCGGCAAGGAAGCAAGCGTAGGGCCCACCCTTACTTCGCTCCTGCTTCCGCCAAAGGCGTGAGTATGGTCGAACGGACAAGGGGAGCGGCAAGGCCTGCTACCGGGCAACCGTGTTCATATTGAGAATAACAAGGATTTGTTCCTTGGTATGGGCTTTGCTCACACACACAAGACCCGGCAAGCACCCCTTTTCATTAATACGTTCCATACAGGTACAGTTCATACGGAATGTAGACATAAGCAAGGGGATTATAGGTTTAGGTCTAACTAAGACACGTAGGCTTACAAGATTAAAAAAGATAAGGTGCCCGTTATCCCTTTCTTGTCCCTCTCCTCGGGAAATGGAAGGAGAAGGCAAAAGGGCAGAAGGAGCGCCTAGGCAAGGTATGAGCACCAGAAGGCGCCAAGAGAACATGCCGGTGGCCACCTAGGGGAGGGCTGGTGGTGATGGTGCTGGAAAGAGGGCTGGAAGATGAGGCAGCGGTCCGTCAATACACTATGAAGGTGTCGGTGCCATCGTACTCCGACTTGACGGCCCGCCACCTGCCTTCTTCGCCTTCTCTGGCCTTCCCACGTCAGCCGCCCAAGGAGACAACCCCGATAAGTCCAAGCAGCTGGCTCCACCGGGAGAGGGAACCCGGTGCAGATGCTGCTGCTGCCGGCACCGCCTTGGGGAAACGGGTTCGACACCTAGTCCGACCTGTCATCCTCTTGCCAGCTACCCTCGTCGTCGCTGTCACTGTCCTCCTCGTCACTCTAGCTTGAGGACGAGTCTTTGTCATCCGAGGAGCTCTCCACACAGCACTTCAGGCGAGTTCCGAAATCGCCGAAGACCTTGACGGAGAGGAGGCCATTCTCCATTAACTTGAAGTAGAGAATGAGCCCCGCCGTCAAGTTGTGGATGCGAGCAAAGGTTTTCCATCCGCGGCAGAGATACATGATGTGAGGGGCTGGGAAATCAACGTCAGCCCATGTGCCGTTGTTCCCTCAGCCCCTCATGTGCAGGCCTCAGCGCCTACGGTGGGTTGAGATCCATCTCCCGAGCAAATGGAGTAGGGAGATGAAGAAGATGATGCGCCGGCCGGCGCAGCCTGATGTAGAACTCGCGGGGCTTGTCCCTGACGTGGCCCTCCATTGGGGGAAGGACCGCTGGCGGAGACGAGGTTGATGCGCCGCCCCGTCCTCCTCTTCCCCAAGCACCACGACAGCCTCGGCCTCGCCCCCTCCCCCTTCCCCTCATGGCCGGCTCCACCGCCATGGGCTCTTGGGAAGGAGCGGCGTGTTGTCGAGCAGAGACCCTTGCCGCCACTATCGAAGTGTCAACGCACCCTCTCGCCATGACAGAACAGAGGAAGAAGCAAGGATGGGAAGAGGCGGATGGCGAAGGACTGGAGGGTGTCGTCCCTCCCGCTCCCTTCCTTATAAAGGGGCGGGGTCAGGGATCGGCCGCCCCTCTCAGCCAATCCAGCTCATTAAGGTGACAGCGGGCGAGGCCGTCGACCGCCCTCCCCGCCCAATTGAAGGCGTGTGGGTATCGACACGCGCGCACACGTCTTCCCATATTCTGCGTGCCTGTCACCCGCCTTGCATCGTGCATGCGGCGTACATGGTACAAGGGGCGGGTGTAATAGGACGCGTGGAGCGATGGTTCCCAGGCGTGGAGAGTAAATGAGCAGCGGTTCCGTGGTCTCGAAGAGACACGCAAGCCGCCTCTTTACTATTCACCGCAAGATGACGCAAGCGTGCTTCGATCACCCCCACGTGTGATCCCCACGTCACGCGTTCAACGCGAGTTGTGGAGAAGCGCAGCAGGCAGAAAAATCTCCTTCAATAAAATCAACCCCGCCTGCCCGCGCACCGTTTTGGGCCTGTCCCAACAACGTGTTGCGCTTATGTGTAGCCCAGACCCAGGGGCTCCTGTCGATGTACAGAAGTAAGGGCACTACTTGGTACCCCTTTACCTGTGCACGAGACGTCAGAGCCACGCCTGCCGCCACACTTGAGGAGGGCAGGAACAGGGAATCGAAGCCACAAGACGGTCAAAGCAACGCCAAGACAGAGACACAAAGAGCAAGAAGGCTAGGTGGGTCCCCCCGGCAAGACCCTTGCCGGGGCGACCTCCTCAGCCCCGGCAAGGACTTTGTTGGGGCAGCTTACCCAACGCCAGCCGAGCGTGCCACCCTTGAGCCTCAGGTTTTCCAACAACCATGTTGGGACCAAGGCTCGGGGGCACCTCCGTGATGGCATGCAGATCTTTGTGAAGACAAGAAACATTCCAAATCAGATGAGGATTAGAAGACGATGAACCTCGGCGAGATCCTTGCCGAGGAAACCCACAAGACCTCTGACAAGATCCTTGCCGGGGACGACCACAATGCCACGGCAAGACCCTTGACGGGGCCCCGGCAAGGACCTTGCCGAGGACGTCTGCGGGGCCACAACCAGGCCCACGCCCACCAAGTCTCCACTACCGCTCCCATGCAGCTGCCAGCCCACCAGCTAGGCAGGCGCCTGCGTGTTGACGTGAGGCTTCCAGGCCAACTCAGCACATGCCTACGTGGTGGCATGCAAATCTTCGTGAAGGCCCTACCACCGTGCCACCTCAGCAGCCTGCCAGCCTACATGGCATTGACAACCTCGCTGGCCCAGGCGCGTGTCAAGGCAGGGCAAAGCGGCGGTAAAGTGAGGGGGAAACCTAAGAGGCGCATTAAATGCGTCTTGTCCCGTAATGTCAAGCAATAGGCTTAGCCACAGTACACCGATGCCACCTCATGTGTGCCACTGTGGCAATCCCCTTGACTATAAAAGGAGGCCCAAGGCATCTAGGAGAAGGATTCAGACCCTTGGACAAGTTACGCTCATTGTAGCTAGCTCAAGAACTCCAAGAACACTGATATACACATAGAAGTAGGACTAGGGTTTTACGCATCCTCGCGGCCCAAACCTGGGTAAAATACCCGTGTGCTTGTGCTGACTGCTAGTCCCGCTCTCCTCACGATCCAACGCCCCGCAACCGTAGTAGGGATTCTTGTGATCCCATAGGTGTCGTTTTCCACCGACATGATAACTCACAAGTATAGGGGATAATTTGTAGCCTTCTTCGATAAATAAGAGTGACAAACCCAATGAGGAGCTAAAGGTAGAACAAATATTCCCTCAAGTTCTATCGACCACCAATACAACTCTACACACACTTAATGTTTGCTTTACCTAGAACAAGTATGAAACTATTTTGCGAGAATAAAACTACGAGTACTTCGCGAAAATAAAACTACGAATAAATTTCAAGGTAGTAAAAGTGGATAGCTTTTGTCAACGAGAAAGTCATTTGTCCCTAGGCAATCGATAACAAGTACCAGTAATCATTCTTGCAATTTTATATGAGGGATAGGCATGAGCTAACAAACTTTCTCTACTTGGATCATATGCACTTATGATTGGAACTCTAGCAAGCATCCACAACTACTAAAGATCATTCAGGTCATGAAACCCAACCATAGCATTAAGTATCAAGTCCTCTTTACTCACATACGTCATACCCCACTTACTCGGGTTTAAGCTTCTGTCACTCCCACAACCCACCATAAGCGAACCATGAACATATTGCAACACCCTACAGCGGGGGGCCCTCACATTTCCGCGAGATGGAGGGCACCCTAGGACAGCACCATAAATAAAATATACAATCATACCAACCAATATATGATTAAACCATTGGACAAAATGGATCTACTCAAACATCATAGGATAACCATAGATCATTGGAAAATAATATATGGAGTTGAGCACCATGTTTAAGTAGATATTACAGCGGGGAGAAGAAGTGTTACACCGCTGCGTAGAGGGGGAGAGAGTTGGTGTTGATGGTAGCAAGATTGTTGATGAAGATCACCATCATGATCCTAGCCCCGGCGGCACTCCGGTGCTAGCAGGAGAGAGGGGGGAGAGCCCCCCTCCTTCTTCTTCCTTGACCTCCCCCCAGATGGGAGGAGGGTTTCCCCTTTGTTCCATAGCTTCCATGGTGGCGGAGGGGTGAGAGCCCCTCCGAGATTGGATCTCCCTCTCTGTTCTCTTCTGTTTTGCGCTCCTTAGGTCTGGCCCTCCATGGTTTCTTAAATTCCCAGAGATCCGTAACTCCGATTGCACTGATCTTTTTACACGATTTTTTTTCCGGATATAAGCTTCCTTGTGCCCGAAGTATAGCTCCAACCGACGTTCAAGGAGGGCACGATACACCAGGGCACGCCTGGGCCTGGTGGCGCGCCCTGGTGGGTTGTGGTGGCCTCGGGCCTCCATTTACGTTGATTCCACCTCCTAAAATTCACAAATATTCCAAAATAATTCTCTGTAGAGTTTCATCACATTTGGACTTCGTTTGATATGGATTTTCTGCAATACAAAAATATGCAGCAAACAGGAACTGGCAATGGGCACTGGATAAGTAAGTTAGTCCAAATAAATCATATAAAAAGTTGCCAAAAGTATGTAAAAGTTGAATAATATTGGCATGAAACAATCAAAAATTATAGATACGATGGAGACGTATCAGCATCCCGAAGCTTAATTCCTGCTCGTCCTTGAGTAGGTAAATAATAAAAAAGATAATTTTTAGTTTGGAATGCTACATAGCATAAACTTGATCATATATCTAATCATGGCATGAATATTAAGACATAAGTGATTCAAAGCAATGTCTATAATTTGACATAAAGACATCAATACTTAGGCATCCCAACAAACAATCATGTCTTTCAAAATATCAATGCTAAAGAAAGTTATCCCTATAAAATCATATAGTCTTGTAATGCTCTGTCTTCCTAACACAAAGTATAAATCATGTACTATCTCAGTGTCAGCCAAGCAATTGGTTCATACTTTTTAACGCGCTTCAGCTTTTTCAACCCTCACGCAATACATGAGCACAAGCCATGGATATAGCACTATGGGTGGAATAGAGTATGATGATGGGGGTAAATATAAAGAAGACAAAAATTAAGAAAGTCTCACATTGACGCGGCTAACCAACGGGCTATGGAGATGCCCATCAATTGATATCAATGCGAGGAGTAGGGATTTCCATGCAACGAATGCACTAAGATCTATAAGTGTATGAAAGCTCCATATGAAAACTAAATGGGTGTGCATCTAATCCTATAATGAAAAATTCCCACTAGTATATGAAAGTGACAATATATGAGACCCTCCATATGAAAAACATGGTGCTGCTTTGAAGCACAAGTGTGGTAAAGGATACAAACAATGCCCCTTCTCTCTTTGTTTATTTTTCTTTTTCTTTCTTTTTCTTTCTTGTTTTTTTGTTTTTGTTTTTTCTTTTTTTTTCTTTTTCTTTTTTCTTTTCTTTTCCCTTTTTTTCTTTTTCTCCTTTTTCTCATTGTCCGGAGTCTCATCCCGACTTGTGGGGGAATCATAGTCTCCATCATCCTTTCCTCACTGGGGCACTACTCTAAAAATGAATAATGATGAGCATCACACTTATATTTACTTATAACTCAAAAGAAATAAAAATTACATCTCGATACCTATGACAAAGTATAACTCTATATGAATGCCTCTGGCAATGTACCAGGATGTGCCATGATCCAGCATAACATGTATGAAAAATGATGAATGGTGGCTGAGCCACAACAACTATGCCAGCTATATGATCATGCAAAGCAATATGACTGAATGCTCAAGTCATCAAAACGGAAGCGGTGGAAGTTGCATGGCAATATATCTTGGAATGGCTATGGAAAGGCCATAATAGGTAGGTATGGTGGATGTTTTGAGGAAGATATAATAAGGATTATGTGTGATAGAGCGTATCATATCATGGGGTTTGAATGCACCTACGAAGTTTGCACTGACTCTCGAGGTGAGAAAGGGCAATGCACGGTGTCGTAGAGGCTAGCAAATTGTGGAAAGGTAAGAGTGTGTATGATCCATGGACTCACATTAGTCATAAAGAACTCATATACTTATTGCAAAAGTTTATTATCCCTCAAAGCAAACTAATACTATGCATGCTCCTAGGGGGGAGGTTAGTAGGAGTTAACCATCGCGCGCCCCTGACCTTCACACAAAGATAGACAATCAAGGATAAATTGTGCTCCAACTTCCCGGCATAACGAGAGACTATACGTGCATGCTTCGGGAATCACAAACCTTAAAACCAATATTCTTACTAACCACAACCGTTTACTAGTACTTCCAACATATTCCATCTCTATATCGCAAAACTATTGCAAGGAATCAAACATATCATATTCAGTGATCCATAAGTTTTATGTAGGATTTTTGTGACTAACCATGCAAATGACCAATTCCATTTGTCTCTCTAAATAGATATAAGTGAAGCATGAGAGTTTAATTCTTTCTACAAAAGATCATGCTCTAACAAATATAAGTGAAGCAAAAGGTCATTCTATGAACATCGGTTTTCTATGTGAAGAGAAATAGGCAATCCAAACTTCAAATGATATAAGTGAAGCACATGAAGCATTCTATAAAGTCATACTCAAAAGATATAAGTGAAGTGTAATGAGCATTCTATAAATCAACCGTGGAATATCTCATACCAGCAAGGTTCATAAAATAAAAATGAAACTAAATGCAAAAGACCCTACAAGATTTGCACATATCACATGAATGAAACGAAGACGAAAACATACTGATACTTGTTGAAGAAAGATGGGATGCCTTCCGGGGCATACCCAAGCTTAGACTCTTGAGTCTCCTTGAATATTTACTTGGGGTGCCTTGGGCATCCCCAAGATTGAGCTCTTACCTCTCCTCCTTCTCCTCACATCGAGACATCCTCGATATTTGATCACTTCATCCACACAAAACTCAACAGAAAGCTCGGTAAGACCGTTAGTATAATATAGCAAATCACTACTCTAATACTGTTGCAAACCAATTAATATTTTGTTTTTTAATTGTATCTACTGTAATATAACTTTTCCATGGCTCATACCACCGATAAAAATCGATAGTTTCATCAAAACAAGCAAAACAATGCATCAAAAACAGAATCTGTCTTAAACAGGACAGTCTGTAGTAATCTGAACATCTACCATACTTCTGCTACTCCAAACATTATGAAAAAATTATGAAAAAATAAACAATTTGTATATAAATACTCTGCAAAAAGTTTAAGAAACGTTTGACATCCCAGTAAAAAATGTAAAATCGCGTGCTACAGCCAAAGTTTCTGTTTTTGCACTGCACATACCAACAAGCAATCTACTCATCCAAAAGGCAAATCTTGGCACATTATTTTTATAATACAATGGAATTGTACAAGGGGATAATTATTTTTGTGTGAATCTTCATGAAAAATTCTACATTGTTTCCATGAGCATGAACACATGTGTTCAAGGTCGACTCCCACTTCCCCAATGCATCACCTTTCAATCGCTTCTCTTTCGTGAAAAGTTTTAAGTTCCCCTCTATATTTTTTTGTTTTTAAAATTTATAAAAGAACTCAACAAAAATAAATGACTCTCTAAAACTTTCGGGTTGTCTGCCTGGCAGCACTTTCTTTAAAGCCATTAAGCTAGGCATAAAGTGCTCAAGTAATGGATCCACCTGGATCCCAAGGTATATCAAAGCCAATGTGAATTAGCAATGATTTGGAATTTAGTAGTGAGCACAAAGCAACATATATCATGCAATGATGAAGTCTAACTCTCTTCCTATGCACCAGCATGTCATACAAGAACAATTCATGCACATCAAGTAATGGCCAATACATAACATAAGTAGTTTCTTGCAATTTTATTGTGTTGGAAACATAGAGAGGTGGAGATGTAGTTCCTCTCTCATAATAATTGCAAGTAGGAGCAGCAAGCACATGCATATTATATTCATCAAAATCATCATGTGCAATAGTAAAAGGCAACCCATCAATATAATCCTTAATAAGAGCAAACTTCTTCGATATAGTGTAGTTTGGAGAATTCAAAAGGATAATAGGACTATCATGTGTGGGTGCAATAGCAACAATCTCATGTTTAACATAAGCAACAATAGCAAGTTCATCTCCAATAGCATAATTCATATTGGCATCTTGGCCACAAGCATAGCAAGCATCATCAAAAAGGGATATTTCAAACGAATCAGCGGAATCATAGCATTCATCCTTCGTAAGAACGAAGGGACTTTAAACAATGTAAGAGTTGAAGAGTTACTCTCATTAGAAGGTGGCACGGGTAGCTAATCCGCTCTTCCTCCTTTTGTTCTTCGCTCTCCTCATCATCTTTTTCATCCAATGAGCTCACAGTTTCATCAATTCCTTCTTCCATGGACTCCTGCAAAACATTATTCTCTTCTTGGACAGCGGAGACTCTCTCAACAAATGCATCAATATCGGAATTGTATTTGTAATTATCATAGAAATATTTAAGGATGGAAAAAAAATTAGGTCTATAAATTGAATCATCAAATTCTTCATACTTTTCAAACGAAGATTCAATTTCATAAGCACCCTTAAAAGCAACGAATTCTTCTATTCGTTCCACATCATAATAATCATATCTACCATTGGCATAAGAAGCCAAGGTTTCATTATCACTAAATTTGCATGAAAAGGGAAGGTGTGGAGCATTCATCCTAGAGCAACAAGTAAAATCATATCTCAAGCATAAATCCCGAGCATACCAATGTAACAGATAAATTTGATCCCATAAAATTTTCCCTTTTTGTGTCAAGCAATAATCCCTAAAGTATTCACATTAATCCAACGTTACTCCAATTATCAAGTTGAATGGGGTTTTCTTAGGATTATCAAAGTAGTGCATAATATCTTTCACATAATGATCATCGAGGGTTTAAGAGGTTCCCCATCTGCATGAGTAGCAAGTACCACTAATTTTTTTGGTGTTTCGTGTTCCATATCCATAACTAAAGATAGAGAACAACTTAGAACTGAACATAAAAACTACTTAGACATAAAGCAAACAAGCACACACGAGAATATTCACCCCACGCTATTGCTCCCTGGCAACGGTGCCAGAAAAAGGTCTTGATAACCCACAAGTATAGGGGATTGTTTGTAGCCTTCTTCGATAAATAAGAGGGTCAAACCCAAAGAGGAGCTTTGTATAACAAATATTCCCTCAAGTTCTATCGACCACCGATACAACTCTACACACACTTAACGTTTGCTTTACCTAGAACAAGTATGAAACTATTTTGCGAGCATAAAACTATGAGTACTTTGCGAGAATGAAACTACGAATAAATTGCAAGGTAGTAAAAGTGGATAGCTTTTGTCCACGAGAAATTCATTTGTCCTGGGCAATCGATAACAAGTATGGGTAATCATTCTTGCAATTTTATATGAGGGAGAGGCATGAGCTAACATAGTTTCTCTACTTGGATCATATGCACTTATGATTGGAACTCTAGCAAGCATCCGCAACTACTAAAGATAATTAAGGTCGTGAAACCCAACCATAGCATTAAGTATCAAGTCCTTTTTACTCCCATACGTCATACCCCGCTTACTCGGGTTTAAGCTTCTATCACTCTCACAACCCACCATAAGCGAACAATGAACATATTGTAACACCCTACAGTGGGGGCCCCTCAGGTTTGCGTGAGACGGAGGGCACCGTAGGACAGCACGATAAATAAAATATACAATCATACCAACCAAGATCACGATTAACCCATAGGACAAAACAGATCTACTCAAACATCATAGGATAACCATAGATCATTGGGAAATAATATATGGAGTTGAGCACCCTGTTTAAGTAGAGATTACAGCGGGGAGAAGGGGTGTTACACCACTACATAGAGGGGGATAGAGTTGGTGTTGACGATAGCAAGATTGTTGATGAAGATCGTCGTCACGATCCTAGCCCCTGCGGCACTCCGGCGCCACCGGGAGAGAGGGGAGAGAGCCCCCCTCCTTCTTATTCTTCCTTGACCTCCCCCTAGATGGGAGGAGGGTTTCCCCGCTGGTCCATGGTGTCAGGACCCCGACTCGATGTCACATCGATCTAGCCGGTAACACCTCATATTACTTTGCGGCCTCACGCACGGTATCCCCACGGGTGTCGCCTTACCTTTGCCCGGGACCGTTTGCGCCTTTTGGCTCACGTATATGATAGTGTCGCTAGCATCCATATGATAAGGAGCCCGGGCTGACATGACTAGTCGTAAACCCAAAGTGGCACAGACTTACAGGGACAGGCATCCATGACCCAGCTTCGAACGTGTCGGTCATCAGCAAGTGGGTCCGGGCTGTAGCACTGGGCTAGCAGGACTCCGGTAAACCGGGCTGTAGCGGGCTAACAGGACTCCGGTACTCAAAGCGTGACATTTCCCCGAAGGGACAGACACAGGAACGAAGAAGGACACATGCCGGCCAGCCTAAGTGTTCCGGAGCAGTAGCAAGCTACCATGGCTCAGTGGAAACACTAGGAGACATTTCCCGGTAAGAGAGGCTACTAAAGATAAACAACTAGATGGTCAGATCCCACACATACCAAGCATTTCAATAACATACACACAATATGCTCGATATGTGCAATACAACATGGCATCACAAAATGACTCTACGACTCAAGTATTTATTCATTAGGCTCCGAGGAGCGAGATATTACAAACATGGGTCTCATGACCCAACAATCAGAGCATACAAGTCAAAGCACAAGCGGAAGCTATTATGTCTGGGTACAGACATCTATAAATGAAAAAGGCTGAGAAGCCTGACTATCTATCAGATCCTGCCGAGGGCACAAGATCGTAGCTGAGGTATCAAGCTAAACGTCGAAGACCACGCGGAAATACTAGTGAGACTGAAGTCTCTCTGCAAAAACATAAAATAGGCAAACGTGAGTACAAATGTACCCAGCAAGACTTACATCAGATCTATCTACACATGCATCATTATCAACAAAGAGGATGGTGGAGTTTGACTGCAGCAAGCCAGCTTTGACTCGGTGGCTATCCTGAACTACGACGGCAAGCGACTCTTTTGAGGTGGCGCACACGAGTCCACATATTCACCATATCAATACACCACTATGGATCCGCTCCCGTCTCCCTACGAGAACGCCATCCATAGCACTCACGCTTATCTTGCGTATTTTAGAGTATCCACTTTCACTTGTCTATGAACTGATATAAGCAACCCAGAAGTCCTTTACCGCGGACACGGCTATTCGAATAGATGATGTTAACCCTGCAGGGGTGTACTTCTTCATACATGTTTCCACCACTTAGCGTCTGCACACGACATGTGCTCGGTAGACTTCAAGCGAAAGCCGACGTGGGTGTAGACCACGACCTACCTAAACACTTAAGTCTCTAGTCCAGGTTTATCGCCTATTCAGGTTCCATCCGCAGGGAGTCCGGCCGAGGTTTCCCATACGGCCCCGAACGATGTGAACAGGGTTCCCGAGATACCTAACGGGTATTCGGTACACCCGGCCACGTACCTACCGCATCACAGCCCACCCCTACGGTCAGCGCTGTCCACGGCCTCCAGTAGGCTACAAACACCAGAAACTACTTGCAACTCCTGGACAGAGGACTAGGGTGAATAAGAAGTCGAGCGGGGTCATATTTCAGGGCCCAATGTATGGTAGTAGCTGAATCATGGATCACGAACACAGAACTCAGTTCCTGAGGACGGCTGCAATGAGACAACCCACCATGTACTCCTACATGGCCTCTCACCGCTACCTTTACCAAATCGTGTTCACACACTTAGCTCACACACAGTAGGACATGTTCACACGCCTCTGATTCATCCCCGATGAATCAGACCTGACTCAACTCTAAGCAGTAGCAGGCATGACAAACAAACATGAATGAGTAGGCACAACAGGGCTCAAACAACTCCTACTCATGCTAGTGGGTTTCATCTATTTACTGTGGAATGACAGGTCATGCAAAGGATAAAGGGGTTCAGCTACCGCAGCAAGTAACAAATGATTCGTTGTTGTCCTAATGCAGTAAAAGAGAGCAGGAGCGAGAGAGTGAGATTGTATCGGAATGAACAAGGGGGTTTTGCTTGCCTGGCACTTCTGAAGATAACATTGAGTCTTCATCAGTGTCAACGATCACATCATCGGTACACGTCTATCGAGAGGGGACAAATACCGGCAAATACAGAAAAGACACGATCAATGCAATGCACAATATGATGCATGCTATGACATGGCAATATGAATGTGTTTTGGGCTAATGCACCTAAAACCAAATTAAATGAAGTTGGTTTGAATACAAGATTCAAATTCAAACTCCGTATGTGGTTATTTAAATGTCATCCACTTCATTTGCCCTAAACAGTAGTGATAAGTTGTTCTAACATGCATGAGAATGGTACAGATGGATTCCTTGAATTTTTCTGATAATTTTTCATATATAATTTATTTAATTTGGAGTTACGGTTAATTTTCTATGATTTATTGAAGTTTTAGGCATTTTCTGGAATTTTCTGATTATTTAGAATTAAAACAATTCCAGAAAATTAATTATGACATCAGCACTGCGTCATGCTTGCGTCAGCAAGTCAACAGGGCTGCCCCGGGTCAAACCTGACCAGTGGGGTCCACTGGTCAGTGACACAGGGACTAATCCCGCGTTGACCCGGGCTGGTTAGCTCTGACTAAGCCCTGGGGCCCACTGTCAGTGGCCTAGGGGGTTGGTTAGCGGGGGTAGTTAGGCCCTAATGACTGGCCACGTCGGCTCCTGCCGGAGTTTCGCCGGCGGCGACCATTAGCGCGGCGGCGAGAGTGGTTTTGGCCACTCCGGCGACCAAATGGGCCGCGGAGGGCATCTAGGAGGAGCTGGGGACAAGCCGAAGCTCCTGGTGGAGTCAGTTGCACTCGGGGCGGCCGGAATCGGTGCCGACGGCGAGCGAGGCGGCGGCCGGAGCTCGGGCAATCCTGGGGTCGGGGTTAGGGAGCACGGCAGGAGGGGCTGGGGCGTGCTACGGACTCCTGGGAGTGCTCTGAGTACGCCTGCGTGCTCGGTTTGAACGGAGGTGAACCAAAACGACGACGGCGACAAGTCCGGCGCCGGTGAGGTCTCGGTCTCGACGGAACTATGGCCTAGGGCTCGCAAACATGAGGGGAGAGAGAGGGGGTCTGCACAGAGGCTCACCGCGGAGCTGTAGGGAGGGTCAGTGGGCTCGGGGGCGCGCCGGAGTGGCCGAATTCGACGGAGAACGGCGCCGGGCCAAAGCTTGGGAATGATGACGATGGCGGCTGCTCGGGGCCCTTCCGGTCACGTGGCTCGGTGAGGGGGTTGGCGACGAGGTGCAAGAGCTCGGGAGCACGTCGGAGAGGGGAGGGGGTGGCCGCGGTCATGGCTACGGCAAGCGGCGCTCCCAGGTGCGTTCGGGGATCACAGGAAGAGAGGGAAAGAGGGAGCCAGGGGAGGGGGAGCGGTCCAGAGGGAGTGAGAAGGGCCAGGGGTTGCGTGGCGTTGCGGACGGAGTCCAGGGCGACGAGAGGAAGCAGGAGGTGGCCGAGGCAGCGTCGGCGCTCGCCACCGAGCTGCTTCGGTGCGAGGGGAGGAAGAAGACAAGGGGAGGAGGTGGGCCGGGCCTGCGCAGGTGGGCTGCACAGTGTTGGGCTGTGGGTGGCTGCTAGGTAAGGTCCAGGTAATTTCTGTGTTATATTTTTCTGTTCTGTTTTGTTTTTATTTAATTCTTTTGCCACTGTTTTCAAATTTAAACAAATTCAAAACAGTGCCAAATATCCTCTGAATAATTTATGTTGCTAGATGGACTTTTTCCAAAAAGCTCATAAAATATTTCAGGGGTATTTGAAATTATATTCTAATTATATGAATATAACTCAAATTCAAATAGCTAAAGATTTAAATTCAAAGTCCCAAAAATAAATCCTTAAAAATGTTCAATATTTTGGTTGGGACCAGAACCCTTACCAAAAATTATCAAACATTTAAGAAGAGCCTTTTGGAGCAATGAATGAGATTTCTAGGGTTTTTGCCCCTCTTTTATTTAGGGTTTTGAGGCTTCCAATATTCCTCAATTCAAGTTTCAAAAATATAGACATGAATCACACATGAAGTTAACCTAGAGCAAATCCTGAAGCTAGGGATGTGACAACTCACCCCCACTAAACAAGAATCTCGTCTCGAGATTCAAGCGTAGGGTAAGGTGAAAGGGGAACGCAAACTAGTACAATCTTCATGATCCAGGGTGCACTTCAGTTGAATGTTGATTCATTTACCATCATTGTCTTGATGTGTTGTTTTGAGAAATCCTGCCAACATGACATGGAGGGAAGAAGGAGACTCTAGAAGGGTCGATCTTCTTGAAGATCGAACAACTCAAGGAATGAGACATAGGACCATCTCTCGGGTTGAGACACGAGATACACATCAAGAGGGGTGGAAAGAAACGGATGACGAAGGTTCACTAGGTGGACAACAATTCCACACTTAAGAGGGTGGCAAACGATTGTCAACGTAGCGAGGAGTTGAGTTGCCATGATACCACGATGAAACATCCTGGAGGAGGGTGATTCGTAGATTATTATCTTAAGTGGCAAAAAGAATTACTTTTGATTCAGAGATCATTGAAACTCTTTAAACCAGCCTAAGACAATTCTCGAGCGATCGTTTGGAGGGGGTCGGTAGAATGGCATACTCAAACTTGGATGATGTGGATTACCTTGTTGAAGACAACGTAATGGATGACTTTTGCTTATCACCGGAAATGGAGGGGACATTGGTGGTGCAAGCTGGGAACAAAATGCAAATGCTGGGAATGATTCTGGTAACTAGGGAAGAACCCAACAATAAAGAGTGAATTCACTGTTGGAGTGGTTATAGCATAACCGAAGAATCTGGGGCAATCCCAGCTAGTGCCGATGATAAGACGTAGCGCTTGTGCGTGCTCTCAAGAACTTGAGCATTTCCACATTCATCAAGGTTTTACCAACATCCGTGTCATGGGTCCGGTAGCACAACTTACTACCATGATGAATGGTGATGGAGGATGCAGATGCAAAGGAAGATAACACTTTCTCAGATTTCACCTTAGCGAGGTCAAGGAAACAAAATCTGGATGATCGACCGAGAGACATTTAGCACTCCGCTTCTAATGTTCTCCTTGACGTGCTAGTGTATCCCATTCATAGATATGGTTTGATAACTAGAACATCAAGTAAAAGGTCGGACATCGGGAACACAATAATCATAAGGCACAACTAGAAAGTAAATCCTACGAAGTCCTTATGGGAAGGTGGCCAACTGCTTCAATCAAGATACCACAATAATAGGTCCTTCGGCTGGGTGGTGCTGGCCACGACATCCACTTTACCGGTTATCGAGGGACCAATATTATAGTTCTTGGGAAATGTTCCAAACCATCATATCTGCCTGAGATTCAGATCTGGTTGGTGTCAGGATATTCCAGACTCATCGAGTCTAGGAAGAAAATGAAATTTTGCAACACAAATCGACGAGATGACGTTGCGGGATTCTCGGGAGATGAACTACGATAGCAAGCTCCAAAACATGAGTTGGTTCTGCTACAAACATGTGAACATGTTGTCCAAGACAAGCATGATCACAAGGTAGTCTTATAATAAAACACTACCGAGTTCAGGAGGGGGAACCATCATTAATGACATCGAAGTCTCCACGCGTGGAAGTCCAAAGAGTTCACCTTGGACAGACTCCTTTATCTTTGAACAACTCAATCAGTGGCTTGGTGTGCTAGGATATACATATAGAATGGAGGTTGCAAATCTCCAGACCACAGAATACTTCGCACGTATGCATGACTGACTTGGGATGATTCCAGAGGAAGCAAAACTAACTTTCTCAAATTCACGGCGGCATCTTTCACCAAATGCACGTGTATAAAAGGAAGTCACTCCTTTCATTAACAAATACTTCATGAGCTAGCATGAAGAAAATGCTTTCAAAAGTTTCCAACACTAGCTTAATGTCCAACAAAATTATGGAGGAGATAAGGATGTTGTCAATGGGCTCAACAACAATTCATCTGGGTTTCCTTTTAAAAGGAATTCCATAGTTAAGTGAACAAGTGATAGCATTGGTCAGGCCAAAGATGTAATGGTGTATGCTCGAGGGATCAACCACGAACAAGACAACATTACGAGCATCATTGGTATTGATTTGATTTGACGATAGCCCACACTCAAATCAAAGGATTGATAAGGCAATAGGTCCAGCAACTGATCACAGGGACCAACCGATGAAGATATCATCTTTCTTCAACACACACTACACAAGAATATCCCTTTGGAACGAACTAAGTCAGGCAAGCTTTTATCTTCCAACTCTCCAAGTTGTTGTCTAGCTTAACCAGCTAGCTCAGGGATATCTAACACCGATTCTTGGAGAGAAGGTGGTTCACAAAAACCAACTTGATCACGGCTCAACATAACGGTCAGGTGACGACCTGGTAATACTTCCGAGAAGACCTTCGGAAATCACGAACCACCGATATGTTACTATGCTCGAGAACAATCTTGCTTTTCAGGGCAAGATGATATGATCAATAGAGTAAGAATTTGAAATAATCCTAACTCATCGATCGAGGAGTGAACCAGGAGAATGGACTAGGTAGCACGATCAATCTTAGAATGATGATTCAATAACCAACACACCAAGAATAAAATTATTGTCCTTTAACTACCAAGCAACAAGGTTGCTAGGAGTATTGATTTCACACATCACGATTCACTTGTCGGCATTCCGGTTACAATAATACAAGAACCGAGGAATGAACAATGATGGCAAGAAGTATCACTGTACCAAGAGTGCATAGGATGGTGTGCAATTCCTATAACAATCTCGATATAAAATATGTAATACTCCAAGGTAGAGCAGAACCAAAAGCTGGATTGGCATTTGATCTGCGGAATACAACTACTTTGACCCAATCATGGAGATGGAAGAGGTACTGGAGTTTGTTTCTCCAAGTCATTCAGGACAGAATGGCTTGACGGACCACAAGAGTAATAGGCATCGATAACGAACGCACGCATACTCTTGACTATCAATTGATAGACGAGGGTCAGAATGCAACTACGGAGAACAACTCAAAGGAACATATAATTTTCTGAGTTGTGGATGCATAGATTAGTATGTCGAACCAAGTTCAACATATTTCTTCCGGATAACCCATGCAGAAAGGTAGAACTGGCAGAGTCACGATTTATGAATGGAGAACTCCTCAAGAGTACTCTAATTGTGATCTTTTGATCCAATAAACATCTGCCATAAGCGGTTCATAGTATTTGGAAGAAGGAAATACCACGGACCTCGAGGACTATCGCAAAGTTACTAATATCCTGAAGGAACTAGCAAACACTATCAACATGAAGTAAGTAGAGTGAATCTCGGGTTCAAAGCCCAACGAATAGAATACCTACTACTAAGTGGCATCACGGGATGCTTTCGAGAATAAAAGCCAGAATCATCACACTGGGGATCACAAAACATTGCTAGATTACTAGGTGACTCCCTAAACACCTAGGGCCATAATAGTATCTCCAACATATATGTCAAGGTAACGGAGTACCTCAACTCAACAATTTGTGTGATTAACCTGGCCTAAAAGACATTGAAACCAGAGGAAAAGGATTTGCAAATGCATCAGACTACTTAGAAACCTGGAATGACTCGGACAGCATAACGGCTGTAAATGCTCAGAAAAGATTTGTGACATTCATAAAAATGGTGGCATAACCACTCAGAAGCACAATATCAAGGTCTCGAGATCAATAATTAACATACAGAAGTAGTAGGAACTGAAACGAGGCTTAAATCCAACAATCTTATAAGTCTACTGATTAGTAACACGTGATCCTGATGGAAAGAAGATATAGCCTAGTTCTTAATCCCCGCAGGAAAGATAAGATGACTCAGATCAGAAGGCATAAGGTATAAGGAGTAAAAAGAGCCTTACGTTCCATCCCACAATCAATTCCCTTATATAACTAAAGAATTTCTAGACTCAACTTCGACAAGTTTGGCTTGGTAATCCTACAGGAAGTCAAGCTCTGATACCAACGCTGTCAGGACCCCGACTCGATGTCACATCGATCTAGCCGGTAACACCTCATATTACTTTGCGGCCTCACGCACGGTATCCCCACGAGTGTCGCCTTACCTTTGCCCGGGACCGTTTGCGCCTTTTGGCTCACGTATATGATAGTGTCGCTAGCATCCATATGATAAGGAGCCCGGGCTGACATGACTAGTCGTAAACCCAAAGTGGCACAGACTTACAGGGACAGGCATCCATGACCCAGCTTCGAACGTGTCGGTCATCAGCAAGTGGGTCCGGGCTGTAGCACTGGGCTAGCAGGACTCCGGTAAACCGGGCTGTAGCGGGCTAACAGGACTCCGGTACTCAAAGCGTGACATTTCCCCGAAGGGACAGACATAGGAACGAAGAAGGACACATGTCGGCCAACCTAAGTGTTCCGGAGCAGTAGCAAGCTACCATGGCTCAGTGGAAACACTAGGAGACATTTCCCGGTAAGAGAGGCTACTAAAGATAAACAACTAGATGGTCAGATCCCACACATACCAAGCATTTCAATAACATACACACAATATGCTCGATATGTGCAATACAACATGGCATCACAAAATGACTCTACGACTCAAGTATTTATTCATTAGGCTCCGAGGAGCGAGATATTACAAACATGGGTCTCATGACCCAACAATCAGAGCATACAAGTCAAAGCACAAGCGGAAGCTATCATGTCTGGGTACAGACATCTATAAATGAAAAAGGCTGAGAAGCCTGACTATCTATCAGATCCTGCCGAGGGCACAAGATCGTAGCTGAGGTATCAAGCTAAACGTCGAAGACCACGCGGAAATACTAGTGAGACTGAAGTCTCTCTGCAAAAACATAAAATAGGCAAACGTGAGTACAAATGTACCCAGCAAGACTTACATCAGATCTATCTACACATGCATCATTATCAACAAAGAGGATGGTGGAGTTTGACTGCAGCAAGCCAGCTTTGACTCGGTGGCTATCCTGAACTACGACGGCAAGCGACTCTTTTGAGGTGGCGCACACGAGTCCACATATTCACCATATCAATACACCACTATGGATCCGCTCCCGTCTCCCTACGAGAACGCCATCCATAGCACTCACGCTTATCTTGCGTATTTTAGAGTATCCACTTTCACTTGTCTATGAACTGATATAAGCAACCCAGAAGTCCTTTACCGCGGACACGGCTATTCGAATAGATGATGTTAACCCTGCAGGGGTGTACTTCTTCATACATGTTTCCACCACTTAGCGTCTGCACACGACATGTGCTCGGTAGACTTCAAGCGAAAGCCGACGTGGGTGTAGACCACGACCTACCTAAACACTTAAGTCTCTAGTCCAGGTTTATCGCCTATTCAGGTTCCATCCGCAGGGAGTCCGGCCGAGGTTTCCCATACGGCCCCGAACGATGTGAACAGGGTTCCCGAGATACCTAACGGGTATTCGGTACACCCGGCCACGTACCTACCGCATCACAGCCCACCCCTACGGTCAGCGCTGTCCACGGCCTCCAGTAGGCTACAAACACCAGAAACTACTTGCAACTCCTGGACAGAGGACTAGGGTGAATAAGAAGTCGAGCGGGGTCATATTTCAGGGCCCAATGTATGGTAGTAGCTGAATCATGGATCACGAACACAGAACTCAGTTCCTGAGGACGGCTGCAATGAGACAACCCACCATGTACTCCTACATGGCCTCTCACCGCTACCTTTACCAAATCGTGTTCACACACTTAGCTCACACACAGTAGGACAGGTTCACACGCCTCTGATTCATCCCCGATGAATCAGACCTGACTCAACTCTAAGCAATAGCAGGCATGACAAACAAACATGAATGAGTAGGCACATCAGGGCTCAAACAACTCCTACTCATGCTAGTGGGTTTCATCTATTTACTGTGGCAATGACAGGTCATGCAAAGGACAAAGGGGTTCAGCTACCGCAGCAAGTAACAGATGAATCGGTGTTGTCCTAATGCAGTAAAAGAGAGCAGGAGCGAGAGAGTAGGATTGTATCGGAATGAACAAGGGGGTTTTGCTTGCCTGGCACTTCTGAAGATAACATTGAGTCTTCATCAGTGTCAACGATCACATCATCGGTACACGTCTATCGAGAGGGGACAAATACCGGCAAATACAGAAAAGACACGATCAATGCAATGCACAATATGATGCATGCTATGACATGGCAATATGAATGTGTTTTGGGCTAATGCACCTAAAACCAGATTAAATGAAGTTGGTTTGAATACAAGATTCAAATTCAAACTCCGTATGTGGTTATTTAAATGTCATTCACTTCATTTGCCCTAAACAGTAGTGATAAGTTGTTCTAACATGCATGAAAATGGTACAGATGGATTCCTTGAATTTTTCTGATAATTTTTCATATATAATTTATTTAATTTGGAGTTACGGTTAATTTTCTATGATTTATTGAAGTTTTAGGAATTTTCTGGAATTTTCTGATTATTTAGAATTAAAACAATTCCAGAAAATTAATTATGACATCAGCACTGCGTCATGCTTGCGTCAGCAAGTCAACAGGGCTGCCCCGGGTCAAACCTGACCAGTGGGGTCCACTGGTCAGTGACACAGGGACTAATCCCGCGTTGACCCGGGCTGGTTAGCTCTGACTAAGCCCTGGGGCCCACTGTCAGTGGCCTAGGGGGTTGGTTAGCGGGGGTAGTTAGGCCCTAATGACTGGCCACGTCGGCTCCTGCCGGAGTTTCGCCGGCGGCGACCATTAGCGCGGCGGCGAGAGTGGTTTTGGCCACTCCGGCGACCAAATGGGCCGCGGAGGGCATCTAGGAGGAGCTGGGGACAAGCCGAAGCTCCTGGTGGAGTCAGTTGCACTCGGGGCGGCCGGAATCGGTGCCGACGGCGAGCGAGGCGGCGGCCGGAGCTCGGGCAATCCTGGGGTCGGGGTTAGGGAGCACGGCAGGAGGGGCTGGGGCGTGCTACGGACTCCTGGGAGTGCTCTGAGTACGCCTGCGTGCTCGGTTTGAACGGAGGTGAACCAAAACGACGACGGCGACAAGTCCGGCGCCGGTGAGGTCTCGGTCTCGACGGAACTATGGCCTAGGGCTCGCAAACACGAGGGGAGAGAGAGGGGGTCTGCACAGAGGCTCACCGCGGAGCTGTAGGGAGGGTCAGTGGGCTCGGGGGCGCGCTGGAGTGGCCGAATTCGACGGAGAACGGCGCCGGGCCAAAGCTTGGGAATGATGACGATAGCGGCTGCTCGGGGCCCTTCCGGTCACGTGGCTCGGTGAGGGGGTTGGCGACGAGGTGCAGGAGCTCGGGAGCACGTCGGAGAGGGGAGGGGGTGGCCGCGGTCATGGCTACGGCAAGCGGCGCTCCCAGGTGCGTTCGGGGATCACAGGAAGAGAGGGAAAGAGGGAGCCAGGGGAGGGGGAGTGGTCCAGAGGGAGTGAGAAGGGCCAGGGGTTGCGTGGCGTTGCGGACGGAGTCCAGGGCGACGAGAGGAAGCAGGAGGTGGCCGAGGCAGCATCGGCGCTCGCCACCGAGCTGCTTCGGTGCGAGGGGAGGAAGAAGACAAGGGGAGGAGGTGGGCCGGGCCTGCGCAGGTGGGCTGCATAGTGTTGGGCTGTGGGTGGCTGCTAGGTAAGGTCCAGGTAATTTCTGTGTTATATTTTTCTGTTCTGTTTTGTTTTTATTTAATTCTTTTGCCACTGTTTTCAAATTTAAACAAATTCAAAACAGTGCCAAATATCCTCTGAATAATTTATGTTGCTAGATGGACTTTTTCCAAAAAGCTCATAAAATATTTCAGGGGTATTTGAAATTATATTCTAATTATATGAATATAACTCAAATTCAAATAGCTAAAGATTTAAATTCAAAGTCCCAAAAATAAATCCTTAAAAATGTTCAATATTTTGGTTGGGACCAGAACCCTTACCAAAAATTATCAAACATTTAAGAAGAGCCTTTTGGAGCAATGAATGAGATTTCTAGGGTTTTTGCCCCTCTTTTATTTAGGGTTTTGAGGCTTCCAATATTCCTCAATTCAAGTTTCAAAAATATAGACATGAATCACACATGAAGTTAACCTAGAGCAAATCCTGAAGCTAGGGATGTGACACATGGCTTCCATGGCGGCAGAGGGGCGGGAGCTCCTCCGAGATTGGATCTCCCTCTCTGTTCTCTTCTGTTTCGTGCTCCTTAGGTCTGGCCCTTCATAGTTTCTTAAATTCCCAGAGATCCGTAACTCCGATTGCGCTGATCTTTTTACACGATTGTTTTCCGGATATAAACTTCCTTGCGCCCGAAGTATAGCTCCAACCGACGTTCAAGCAGGGCACGATACACCAGGGTGTTCCTGGGCCTGGTGGCACGCCCTATTGGGTTGTGGTGGCCTCAGGCCTCCGTTTACGTTGATCCCACCTCCTAAAATTCACAAATATTCCAAAATAATTCTCCCTAGAGTTTCATCACGTTTGTACTTCGTTTGATATGGATTTTCTGCGATACAAAAACATGAAACAAACAGGTACTGGCACTGGGCACTGGATAAGTAAGTTAGTCCAAATAAACATATAAAAAGTATCCAAAAGTATCTAAAAGTTGAATAATATTGGCATTAAACAATAAAAAATTATAGATACGATGGAGATGTATCAATGCGCTTTTTATTTTTGGATGTGCAAACCCTTAATGCAAAGGAACGTCACGTTTGTATTGCCCTTTGTGATAGCAACCTTTATTAGGCAGTCCGTCACTTTTATTTCTTTACCATCACAAGTTCGTACAACGCTTATTTTCCCTTACAATGAAAGATCATACATATCTGGGAGCAATTTTTATTGCTTTTTGCAGCGATGAGAACTTACTTGAATGATCTTATTCAATCCATAGGTAGATATGGTGGACACTCAAGGCAAGAAACGGGGTCTAAGGGTTTTTGGATGCACAAGTAGTATCTCTACTTAGTACAAATTTTTGGCTAGCAAAAGATCCTAAGCAAGCACCACATATTGGAGGATCCATAACAATATAACTTCTATACAGATATACCCAAACATAACTCATTATGTTGTCTTCCTTGTCCAACTTTAACTAATTTTCTCAAGTTTGAAAATAATTAATGGGGCTCACAATCATAGAAGATGTCCAAGATAGTATATTTATATGTGAAATCTCTCTTCCTTCAGTATTCTTTCATGAATTGTTCAAGTGACCAATGTTGTGCTCGCTAACTTTCAATAAATTTTACCACCTATACTTCTTATATATGAAGTCATTACTCCCCATGGGATAAGCATATAAAACATATATAATTTTAGATTTGTGGTATTCAATTCATTCAACCATTTACTCATAGGATATAAGTGAAGCACGAGAGTAAATGATAAACTACTCCTAAAAGATATAAGTGAAGATCAATGAGTAGTCAAGTAATTAAATAGCCATGTGAGGACTATCTCTCATTCAAGATTTCAGATCCAATGATTTTATTCAAACAGCTAGTAAAATGAAAATACGCTCCAAGAAAAACACATATCATGTGACGAATAAAAATATAGCTCCAAGTAAGGTATACCGATAGTTTTGAAGACGGAAGAGGGGATGTCTTCCGGGGCATCCCCAAGCTTAGGCGCTTGAGTCTTCCTTGAATACTACCTTGTGGGTGCCTTGGTCATCCCAAGATTAGGGTCTTTCCACTCCTTATTCTCCTCATATCGATATCTCACCCAAAACCTGAAGACTGCAATCACACAAAACTTAACGGAGCTTCATGGGATGGGTTAGTATGATAAAGAGCAAATCATTCACTTTGGTACTATCAAGATAAGATTCATAATTGTTCTCACACAATGCCTACTGTACCATATCATTCCTACAATTTATATTGACAAATGTAAGCCATAGAAACTAGAAAACAAGCAAACTATGCATTGAAAACAGAATATGTCAAAAACAGAACAGTTTGTAATGATCTGAACATTAACCATAATTATGTTACTCCAAAAATTCTGAAAAATTAGGAAAATGTATAAAACTTATATATAAATCATCTAGAATAAAATTAGAACTTTTTCGACACTCCAGTAATTTTAAACAATTTTGTTACTGGGCACAAAAGTTTCTGTTTTTGCACAGAATCAAGTCAACTATTATCCACACTACCCCAAAGGATTTACTTGGCATTTTATTGAAATAAAAAACTATAAAACATGATTACTACAGTAGCTTAATCATGTGAATGCACAAAAACAGTAGGTATAAATGTTGGGTTGTCTCCCAACAAGCATTTTTCTTTTAAGCTTTTTAGCTAAACAGTGATATATTAATGATACTCTTCCAAGCCCAATTTCGATGATAATTTTATTCATACTCTAAAATATATAAGTGGAGTTCATAGAGAATTCTACAATTAATACATATTGACCAATATCCAAGCTCAAAATATATAAGTGAAGCACACGAAGCATTCTATAAAGCCATACTCAAAAGATTTAAGGAAAACACAAAGAGCATTCTATAAAGCCATACTCAAAAGATTTAAGTGAAGTGCATGAAGCATTCTATAAATCAACGAAGAACTATCTCATACTAGCATGGTGCATCAATGAAAAAAAAAACAAAAAAACACAAAATACGCATATCATGTGAACAAAACAAAAACTGAGGTATAGTGATAATTGTTAAGGAATAAAAATGGGATGCCTTCCATGGCATCCCCAAGCTTAGATGCTTGAGTATCCCTAAAATATTTACTTGGGGTGCCTTGTGCATCCATCCCCAAGCTTGAACTATTGCCACTCCTTATTCCTCTTATATCGATAACTCCTCGATCTTCGAACACTTCATCCACACAAAACTGAACAAAAACCCTTGTCAGATCCATTAGTATAACAAACCAAATCACTACTTTTAGGTACTATTGTAAACTCATTTCAATATAATATTAGAATTATATCTACTGTATTCCAACTTCACCATGGTTCATACCCCCTGATACTACCCATAGATTCATCAAAATAAGTGAACAACACATAGAAAACAGAATCTGTCAAAAATAGGACCATCTATAGCAATCTGGAAACTTGGTATACTTCTGTAACTCAAAACATTCTGAAAAATTAGGACAAAATAAAAAAATTATATAGCAGTACTATGTAAAAAATTCAGAAACTTTTGATGTTCCAATAAAAAATGTAAACTCATGCACTATAGCCAAAGTTTCGGTTTTTGCACTGCACATAGCAAACAAGCAATATAATCATCCTAAAACCAAAAATTGGCCCATTATTTTTATAATACAATGGATATATACAAGGGGATAATTATTCTTGAGAAACATCCATGAAAATTTCTACATTGTTTCCAGAGCATGAACACAAGTGTTCAAGGTCGACCCTCACTTCTCCAATGCATAACCTTCCAATCACTTCTCTTTTTTGAAAAAAGTTTTTAGGCATAAGAGTCAAGTAATTTTTTTGTATTTTGAATTCTTTAAAAAAATTGTTTGTTTCACCCGCAACTAAATAAAACAAAAACAAAAGGGAAAACAAAATCTACTTAGTGAAGAAAGTAAACAAGCATACACGAAAATATTAACCCCATGCTATTGCTCCCCGGCAACGGCGCCAGAAAAGAGCTTGATAATCCCCAAGTGCAAGGAATCATCGTAGAAATTTCCAAAGGTGTAAGTGATAAGTATGGAGTGTCAAACCCACAAGGAGCTAAAGGTAAGATCAATATTCTCTCAAGTCCTATCTGCCACTAATACGACTCTACGTACAACGAACATTTGCTTCCATCTAGAAACGAGAAATAAAACTATGTTGTGGGTATGAAGAGGATAGCTTTGCATGATATCAGAGAACTAAAATATAAAAATAGGTGATGTTATCATAAAGTTAGAATATATTACAATATATTATAAATAGCGAGTGCGGAATAATGATGGGTCGATGTGCGGAATTGTCCTAGGCAATTGTTAACAAAATCGGTAATCATTATTGCAATTTTATATGAGGGAGAGGCATAAGCTAACATACTTTCTCTACTTGCATCATATGCACTTATGATTGGATCTCTAGAAAGCATCCGCAACTACTAAAGATCATTAAGGCAAAACCCAACCATAGCATTAAAGCATCAAGTCCCCTTTATCCAATACGCAACAACCCCTTACTCCGGTTTAAGCTTCTGTCACTCTAGCAACCCACTATAAGCGAATAATGAATGTATTGCAACACCCTAGAGCGAGAATCCTTCACGTGTGCGCGGCACGGAAGGCACCATCGGACAGCACCAAAATAAAACATACAGGTCAAACCAATCTAGATCATCAATCAACCCAAAAGACAAAAGAAATCTACTCAAAACATCATAGGATGGCAACACATCATTGGATCATAATATGTGGCATAAAGCACCATGTTCAAGTAGGGGATTATAGCTGGGTGCGGGAGTGTGGACTGCTTAAAAGAGATGAGGAAGGTGATGAAGATGGTGATGTTGATGAAGATGATAACCACGGCGATGGTTCCCCCGGCGGCACTCTTGCACCACCGAGAGAGAGGGGGAGAGAGTCTCACCCTTGTGCTTCCTCCTACATGGCCTCCCCCTAGATGGGGAGAGGTTCTCCCTCTGGTCCTTAGCATCCATGGTGATGATGGACACCTCTGGATTCCTCCTCCATGGCATCCGGTGATGATGGCCCCCGCCAGCAGGGTACCGGAGAGGGCCTAGATTGATTTATCATGACTACAGAGGCTTAAGGTGGTGGAACTTCCGATCTAGGGTTCTTTTTGCATGTTTCTATATATATAAGTTGGTTCTTTTTGGAGGTTTCTATATACTTCATAAATTATAGATACGTTGGAGATGTATCAGAAGTCGGCGCTCGAGGTGAGGTTGCGGCTTGCGGAGGCGGCAGTGGTGGCCGGAGGCTGAGGACGAGGTTGCGCAGGGGCGGCGGCGGTAGCCGGTAAGGGCGGCTTGGGCAGCAGTAGGTCGACAAGGTCGGAAGTGACGCCTCAGAGGCGAGGTGGCGGTGCACAGGCAGAGCAACGAGGCAGATTCGCGCCTGGCGGTCATGCCTGATATGTCTCCAATGTATCTATAATTTTTTTTATTCCATGTTGTTTTATTATCAATCTTGGATGTTTTATAATCATTATATAGTCATTTTATATCATTTTTTGGTACTAACCTATTGACATAGGGCCAAGTGCCAGTTGCAGTTTTCTGCATGTTTTTTACATCGCGGGAAATCAATATCAGATGAGGTCCAAATGCCACGCCATTTTATGATGATTTTTATGGGCCATAAGGAACACAACGGGCCCTGGTTGCACCTGGGGGGAGTCCCGAGGAGGGGATAACCCACCATGGTGCGCCAGGAGGCCCAGGCGTGCCTAGGTGGGTTGTGCCCACCTCGGGTGCCCCCTGGACCGACTCTTTGCTCTATAAATACCCCAATATTCCAGAAACCTTAGGGGAGTCGATGAAATTTTCATCCAGCCGCCGCAGAGTCTAGAACCACGAGATCCAATCTAGACCCCATCATGGAGGGGTTCACCACTTCCATTGGTGCCTCTCCAATGATGCGTGAGTAATTCTTTGTAGACCTTCGGGTCCGTAGTTAGTAGCTAGATGGCTTCCTCTCTCTCTCTCTTGATTATCAATACAATGATTTCTTGGAGATCCATATGATGTAAGTCTTTTGGCGGTGTGTTTGTTGGGATCTGACGAACTTCAAGTTTATGATCAGTTATATCTTTTTATATCCATGAAAGTTATTCGAGTTCTTTGATCTCTTATAGCCTTGTATTTCTTCTTCGATATTTGGGTTTTGTTTGGCCAACTTGATCTATTTTTCTTGCAATGGGAAGAGGTGCCCGGTAGTGGGTTCGATCTCACGGTGCTTGATCCCAGTGACAAAAAGGGAACCGACACATATGTATCGTTGCTACTAAGGATAAAAAGACGGGATCCATATCTGCTGCAATAGATAAATGGATCATGTATACATCATGTCATCGTTCTTATTGCATTACTTTGTTTTTCCATCAACTCAATACACTAGATGCATGCTAGATAGCGGTCGATGTGTGGAGTAATAGTAGTAGATGCAGGCAGGAGTCGGTCTACTAATCTTGGACGTGATGCCTATGTAATGATCATTGCCTGGATATCCTCATGATTATTTGAAGTTCTATCAATTGTTGAACAGTAATTTGTTCACCACAATTCACTATTTTTCTCGAGATAAGCCACTAGTGAAACCAACGGCCCCCGTGTCTTCTTTGTCATATGTTTGCCTTGCGATCTACTTTTTCCTTGCGTTTATTTTCAGACCTATTAAACTAAATGTCACACCCTGCTTTTCGTGGCACAACACTTAAGATGATAAATCATGATAAAATGTGGTTTGACAAAAACTTTTGAGTGTTTGGACTTTGCCTTGATTGGATTTTGTTTGTTGTTTGCAAGTGCTCTAAAAATCAAATAAATGCTCCAACTCTTATACTCCTTCTCCTTGATCCAAAACTTCTGCCCAATGATCATTCCATGTGTATAGTACAGTATAGAATTTTATTAAAAAAATAATTTGGCCAAAAAGTATTTTCTAAATTTAGTTTTCCAAAACCCCCTGAATTGAGGTTTGCACTGCAAGTACTTGATTTTGGATATGAAAAATCTTTCAAAGAGTATTTTTTACTCCCATTAGGTATAGGAGTCCCATAAGCCACAAAAATATAATTTTAAAATTTATTTTCTTATTTTATTTAAAGGATTTTTCTTTAGGCCAGAAATGGTCTTTAATAGGTTAAAGTTATTTTTTATGATTTAAAATATTTGTGAAAATTTAGGGAAACTCAGTGGACATATATTGTCCATATATAGGAGTTTCAACACATGGTCATGTTCAAAATATTGGTCAAATCCCTCAAAAACCCTTTTCTGGATATTTTAAGCTTTTGAAATATTTACAAAGGAAATATTCTATTATAAATTCCAAGAAAATTCTAGCATGTCACGAATGCCCTATTTGGTGATATTGCCAAGTCTCATGTCTTGCAGAACAATATAACATCATCAAATTCCCTCAAAACCATTTCTGTCCATTTTAAAGTTTGAGCAACTTTACATTGCCAAACATGTTCAAATGTTCTCAAACTTAGTGCACATGCTCAAATGGTCTAGTTGTTCATCTAGACCAAAAGGCACAAGTTGGAGAGAATGTTATCTTGATCAAAGTGCCCCAAAACCCTCTTTGTCCAGAACCAAATTTGAACAACTTTACATTGCCAACTTTCTCCTTTTGCTCTCAACCTTTGTGGGCATGTTCTAAACCGTAAATGATAACACTACACCAAGTGGTGCATCAAGGAGAATAGTTTTGCATGACTAGATCTTGGAGAGCTCATTTCTGTTGATTTCTAGGGTTTACAAAAGTTGCATTGGCAACTTTGCCCAAATGGACTCAATATTGGTGGAACCTCTTATTTTCTCATACCATTTGACCATGTAAAGCCTCATGACAAGAGGAGTTCATCTTCTTGCCCAAACCACCATCAAACACCTTTTGACAAAATTTACAACTCCATGTTTCAGCCCCTTCCACAAATCTCCATGACCTGAACTTTTCCCCATAGCCTCATCTGCTCCTCCTATACCTCCTGCATGCTTTGCATCCCAAGAAGAATGATTAAGGGGGGGGGCACAGACTCATTTTTCCTCTCTGGGTAGCAGCATTTCCCCTCTCTCTCCACCTCCACTCTCTTCCAGAGAGCACAAAAGGCATCCAATGCCACTTTCCCATTGTTTACTACCCCTGCAGCTGCCAGACACAAGTGGACGCGCCGGTGCATGCGAAAAGCCGCGGACGTCGGCCAAAGACGCGCTCTAGAGCACGTCATCGCGCTCCCGACCATTGAGGCCGCATCCCCCGACCACCTCGAGCCTCCCCCTTGTGCTAGTCGAGGCGCCTCGACATCCGCGACACGCTACCGTGTCAGAGGCCTTCTCTCCCCTCCTCTCCCTCACCCAGCCGCACGTGCCCGACGCCGCCCGGCTCGGCCAATGCATGGCCTCGCACGCGCGAGCACCAAAGCCTTGCCGCCTCTCCTCTCTCTCTCTCTCTCCCCAGCAACCTACTCCACCCCCACGAACGCCACAGACAACCCCTTGACCTCTATCCTAGCCGCCCGAGCCGTTGTCGCGGCCACCCGTGCACCGCGTCCACGGTGAGCCATGGGTCGGCTACTTAAGGTCGTCCCAGGCCCTCCTCTCCACTCCATTTGCTCCCCCTCTCTCCTAGAGCCCCTGTGGACCAACCCACACCCTTCCTCGTGCCCTCCATAGCCCTCAATGGCCGGAGAACCGCCGCCAACCCCTGGCTAAATTCGGACTATCCCGAGCCTCTCTTCTCTCCCTAGCCACTCCAGTACCCTCATACCACCACCTCGAGGCCCTCCATCGCCGTCTTTCATCCCCGAGAATGCCACACGCTCGTGGCCGAAGATGGACGACGGCTCCTCCGCAGCCGTCCAAGTCGTCACCGCTATGGCCCTCGTCGGCATGCGAAAAGCACCTAGGTGGATGCGGCGCAGCCTCATGAGCTCATCGATAGCCAGAGCATCGCCGGAGGTTCCCCGTAGCGTCGGCTGTCATTGTCAGGGCTCTCTGCTGCCTCGGCCAGGTGAGCGCGCGGGAGGAAGACGAAGACGAAGGCCCTGTAGGCGGGCCCCGCTCATCAGTGACCCAGCCACTAGGCCACCCTGGCGAGTGGAGGCAGGTTCACCGTCTCCCGCATCCCCGCAGCAAAGGCGTATTCTAGCAAAGCCGCCTCCAACATGGCCCCTGCGCGCGTGCGGTCGAGCTATTGGGCCGGCCCAGTGCCTGTGGTGCTAAACTGCGCCATGTGCATAGTTTAGGTATAACTCAAATATTCTTCTTTTTGTTTTCCAGTGAACTTCAAAAATCCATAGACAATTCAAATAGTGTCCAAATTTGATGATTCAAATTTCCAGAGACTCCATAAATCAAGTCCTATTTAATGAGCCATAGTGAACATTTTTATTCTACCTAGCTTCCACTGGATTTAATGAATAGGTCATTTATACCCCTAAACCAGCTTCACAAATTCATAGAATATTCATTTGGACACCAAATCCAGTGAAACCAATTTCTAAATGTTTCTTAAATCATGCCTAGTTTAATGGGTACTTCTACACATTTTTATAAAAAGGCATTCTGTGGACAACTTGTAGATCCATCAAATCCGTTGATTCCATCCTATTGAAATGTTCAGAAATATCTACTAATCCAATCCCAATGAAACCACTCTGGTTATTCTTCATATAACCAGAGATGTCCCAGAAAAGTTAAATTCATATTTTTAGAGCACTTTTATTTTTGCCTTGTTGTGTTGCTTATTGTGATTGTTTCCGACGTTAGTTGACAAAGTAGACGAAGTATTTGGAGGAGGACCAGAAGACTTGAAGACTCTGATGAACCAGGCAAGCAGCCCTTTGACCATGTCTATGAAACCCTTTTTATGCATTTCATATAGCACTTTATTATTCTTGCATTAGAATCATGATGAGATGGTAACCACTTTGGTGGGTTGCCTCTGTTATTTCCTTGTTGATACTTGCATTGTGCATGACCCTACCTTCCTATGAGGGTTATGCAGGTGGGAGTAGATAGGATCCCAAAATAGTTGCTACGGAAATGGGACGGGTATGCATGGTGCTGGAAACAAAATTATTCTCAGACTCTTTTGAAAACCCCGTCGGGTGCCACTAATGCCCAAGGGAGATGATGAGCTAGGTAACCACTTGATAAAGAAGTGGTGTACCGAGGCAAGTAAGTGTGTTGTTTTTGAAAACGGGTTGGTTTAAGTTGCGACTGTTACTCCAACCTTACATGCGCAACCACTCTACCCTTATATGGGAAAGGGCATTATTGATTACCTAGTTCGTGCTAACATGGATGCCCGCATTACTAGTGACGGGGGTGATTTGTGGTCACTCTCGGGATGGGGTCGTGCCAGGTAGGGCGGTCATGACTGTTTTTACAGGGCACCGGACACACCGTTGGTACCCCGTGCTTGTGATATGTGATGAATATGGGAGCGTGCCTCCAAAAAGAGAATTTATTTTGTGACAATGTTGGGCACAGGGGCTACTACCAATCGAGTGGACTCCTTGTTAGTCACGATTAGGGAAAGGTAGTGATCGGGTGCTTACCCCGGGTACTTTAGGTACCGCGGGTCGTGGATGACACGGAAGTTCCCCGGATCTTGTGGGTAAAGTGTGCAACCTCTGCAGAGTGTCAAACTATTCAAATAGCCGTGTCCACGGTCAAGGACAGTTGTGTAACTGCTCTTGGGCTACGCCCAAATGTTGCGAAACCTGGTGAATGTGTATGGATAAGTGGTAAGAACTACCTGGGTCACGTCAAAAGACTTGACATGATGATTAAGTTGGATTGTTTCCAACTCTATTTATGTTGATATCTATAACCTGTTCTCATGGTTACTTGGATTCTCCTAATGCATGTCTTACAAGTTGTTGAACATGTCATTGCACTCAAAACTAGCTTTCTGCAAAATGACCTACTTAGTGTTGTATCATGCATTTTTGTACCTTGTTTCAAAACATGGGTTGCTTGCGAGTACATTCAAAGTACTCATTGGCTTTCCACTGGTTATTTTATTGGCCAGGCATGAAAGAAAAGATATAATGAAGAGTACCTTGGTGACGAACATGGGAGCTAGGACACTTCCCAGTCAGAATGCCTGTAGGATTAAGGCAGATGGCATGGGTCCAAGTTATTGACGAAGATTTCCGCTGCAATGTTATACTCAAGACTTGACCATAATGGTCATAATTTATGTAAGACAGTACGTATGGATGTAAGACTCTTGTTATTCAGCTTCTGTGTGTTCAGTAGCATTGATCTTTGGGATCACTGTACACGTGCATTCGGTGATCACGACTTATAAGTTGGGGTCCCCACACTAAAAAATACAAAAATACCTTGCTGCAATTTATTTGTTCTGCAATCTATTTATCCTATCTACAAATTTACCTCACGTCCTTTGCCTATCTTGAGGCGCCATACCCCAAAGGGATTGACAACCCCTTTAACACATTGGGTTGTGGGGTGTTGTTCTTTGTGTGCAGGGGCTGTTTACGTTGTGTTGCTTGGTTCTCCTACTGGTTTGATAACCTTGGTTTCATATCTGAGGGAAATACCTACCACCGTTGTGTTGCATCATCCCTTCCTCTTTGGGGAAATACCGATGTAGCTTCAAGCGACATCAAAAGGAATTTCTGGCGCCGTTCCCGGGGAGGATCTTCAACATAACTAGGTTCCTAATCACAAATCGCATCTCCTTGCAATTTACATTATTTGCCTCTCGTTTTCCTCTCCCCCACTTCACAAAAATTTGTCGTTTTATTCGCCTCTCTTTTTCCGTTCGCTGTTTTCTTGCCGGATCTGTTTTTGAGTGCAATCTTATTGTGTGGTCATCATGACTCAAGAGAACACCAAACTTTGTGACTTCTTAAATACCAACAACAATGATTTTATTGGCACTCCGCTTGCTCCTCTCGCCACTAGTGCGGAGACTTGTGATATTAATACTGCTTTGTTGAATCTTGTTATGAAAGGCCAATTTTCCGGTACTCCTAATGAGGATGTCGCGTCCCATCTTAATACATTCATGGAATTATGCAATATGCAAAAGAAAAAAGATGTGGACAATTATGTGGTCAAGATGAAAATATTTCCGTTTTCTTTGTGTGATTCTACAAAATTTTGGTTCTCTTCTTTGCCTCGCAATAGTATCGATTCTTGGAATAAGTGCAAAGATGCTTTTATCACTAAGTATTCTCCTTCCACAAAAATTATTTCCCTTAGAACCCAGACCATGAATTTCAAGCAACTTGAACATGATCATGTTGCACAATCTTGGGAAAGGATGAAAATGATGCTAAGAAATTGCCCAACTCATGGGTTAAATCTTTGGATGATCATACAAAAAATTTATGCGGGGTTGAATTTTGTTTCTCGTAATCTTTTATATTTCGCTGCAGGTGGTACTTTTATGGAAATTACCTTGGGTGAAGCCACCAAATTGCTTGATAATATCATGGCAAATTATTCACAATGGCACACTGAAAGGGCTCCTACTAGTAAAAAAGTTAATTCGATTGAAGAAATTTCTTCTTTGAGTGAAAAAGTTGATGCTCTTATGAAATTGGTTGCTAGTAAAAGTGCTCCTATTGATTTTAATAATATGCCTTTGTCTACTTTGATTGAGCAAAATAGTGATGCCATTGATGTGAATTTTATTTCTCGCAATAATTTCAACAACAATGCTTATAGAGGTAATTTTAATCCTAGGCCATTTCCTAGTAATTCCTCTAATAATTATGGTAATTCATATGGAAATCAATCTTACAATAATAATAGGAACACCTCTTATCTTGATAATAATATTAAAGAATTTATCAACACACAAAAGGTTTTCAACACTTCCATAGAAGAAAAGTTGAATAAGATTGATGATTTGTCTAGAAGTGTTGATAGAATTGCTCATGATGTGGAAAATCTCAAGATGAAATTTTTTGTGCGTAAGGTATATGAATAAATTAAATCTCTTTATGTTTCTATCAATGAAAGTAAGAAAAGAACCGCTATGGTTAGAGCTAAAAGAGATTTTTTATAAACAACGTTTTCTAGTGATTTCTTTTGCAAAAGTGATGAAGATCTTAAAATGATTGGTATTTCTTCTGTTGATTCCTTGTTTAGTAAAATTAAGAATGATAAAAAAGGGACTTTAGAAGATCAACTTTAGGTAAAAGGCGTCCCAATATTTCGGAGGGTGAAAATCTTATTGAGAAAATTTATATAAGTGGGTTTGAAGAGGTCAAAACTTCAACTAATTATGTGCCCACTATTTTGGATTACAAAGGCTTTAATTATGATAGTTGCTCTTTGATTGATTGTATTTATTTGTTGCAATCCATGATAAACTCACCCCATGCTTATGAACAAAATAAAGCTTTTACTAAACATATTGTTGATACCATGATGAAAGCTTTTGAAGAAAAATTGGAATTATAAGTTTCAATTCCTAGAAAATTGCATGAATAATGGGAACCTACTATCTAAGTCAAGATTAAAAATTATGAGTGTTTTTCTTTGTGTGACTTTGGTGCTAGTGTTTCTACAATTCCGAAATCTTTATGTGATGTGCTTGGTCTTACTGATATTGAAGAATGCTCTTTAAATTTGCACTTAGCGGATTCTACTATTAAAAAGCCTATGGGAAGAATTAATGATGTCCTTATTCTTGCAAATATAAATTATGTGCTAATATATTTTATTGTTCTTGATATTGATTGCAATCCGTCTTGTCCAATTATTCTTGGTAGACCGTTTTTACGCACTATCGGTGCCATGATTGATATGAAAGAAGGCAATATTAAGTTCCAATTTCCTTTGAGGAAGGGTATGGAACACTTCCCTAGAGTAAGAATTAAGCCACCTTATGAATAAATCATGAGGGCATCTTATGGATATAGCACCAAAGATGATAAAACTTAGATCCTTGCTTTACGCCTAGCTAAGGGCGTAAAACTATAGCGCTTGTTGGGAGGCAACCCAATGAATAAAATTTATTTTTGCTTTTTGCTTTATGTTCTTGAGTGTTAGCACAATTATTCTACTGTTATTATTGTGTTTTTTGTGTTTTACTTAGTGTTTGTGCCAAGTAAAGCCTTTAGGATCTTCCGGGGTGATAGTTGCTTGATCTTGCTGAAAAAGACAGAAACATTTTCCTCATGAAAATAATTATCATACATCACAGAAAATATATTTTTCCCTGATTATTTTTGAAGAAGATTAATACAAATTATTCTGGTCGTCCTAATTTGGTAGAATTTTTGGAGTTACAGAAGTATTCGAAAGTTCCAGATTACTACAGACTGTTCTGTTTTGACCGATTCTGTTTTCTTTGTGTTGTGTGCTTATTTTGATGGCTCTATGGTTTTCTTAGATGAGTTTTTGCCAAAGAAAAGCTGGAATACAGTAGATATAATACAAAAAAATTGGTTTGACACAGAAATTATAGTAGTGGTTTGCTTTCTTTTACTAACAGATCTCACAAGGGTTTTCTTGAGTTTTGTGTGATTGAAGTTTCCAGGTTTTGGGTTATCTTACGATCGATGAAATAAGAATAGAAGAGCCTAAGCTTGGGGATGCCCCGACATCCAAGATATTATCCAAGAATGAGCAACCAACTAAGCTTGGGGATGCCCCCGAGTGGCATCCCCTCGTTCTTCTAATGACCATCGGTATTTTACTCGAGGCTATATTTTTATTCGTCACATGATATGTGTTTTGCTTGGAGCATCTTGTATGATATGTGTCTTTGCTTGGTTTATTTTGTGTTTTAAGTCATCAATTCTTTCTGTACACACCTATTTGAGAGAGCCAAAATTATGCCATGACTTGTTACAATTGCTCTCTATGCTTCACTTAAATTTTTATGAGCAATGTGCTTGCTCTAGTGCTTCACTTATATCTTTTTGAGCACGGTGTGCTTAGTATTTTTGAAGAAGTGAAATCTTGCTTCACTTAGATTTATTTGAGAGTTAGTAGAATTTTGAAGAAATTCTCTCTTGCTTCACTTAAATTATTTTGAAAGGAAATATGTTATGCTCATGATTTTCACTTATATTTGTTTGAGCTTATGAAAAGCAACATAAGAAAATTAGTCCCAAAGTGATAGATATCCAAGAAGGATAAAGAAAGAAGATAATATATGTCATGAAGATCATTGGACAAAATAAACTTGATTCTTAGTAATATTTTTGAGATATGATGGTGCGATATGTGAGTTATGTTGATGAGTAATTGTGCTCTAGTAAGAATATTGGTGTTAAGGTTTGTGATTCCCTATGCATGCGCGAAAGTCAATAATCATGCAATGAAAATTATATCCTACTTGTGGTGCATTATTCGGTGTTAATTATGCTTAATGATTTCTTATGAGATTATTCATTTCTTGGTTGGTCGCTTCTCAATCTTTTTGCTAGCCTTCATTTCGCACCAAGTATGACCTCTACTTGTGCATCCAAAATCCTTTAAACCAGTTTTGCCACATGAGTCCACTATATCTACCTATATGCGGTATTCTTTTGCCATTCTAAGCAAATTTGCATGTGCCATCTCTAATTTTCAAAATGAACTTCTCTTTTGTGTGTTTGTTTCGCTCGTGGAACGGTAACGGATAGCTAATTTCCATGCTAGATGTGTTATTCTCACAATGAGTGTTTATTCACTTGTCATTGCATGAGAGTAAGGGAAAGGTATTAGGGATGCCCAGTACCGAAATGCAAAAATGAATTTACTTTATGTTGCCAAATAATAAATTCATTGGAAAGTTTTGGTATGGAAGGCACCCGTGGATACGGCTAGCCATGGAAAGTGAAAGTTATGGTGGAAAAAGGAATAAACTTTATTTTTTGTTTGGGAACCGCCTATGATATATCTAGCATGGCAAGCATTGTGATGCTCCAAGTCGTTTTTGTTGGTGGGATGGATACACATCCCAAAATGTTTTTATCTCTATTTTTTCGCTTTGAGCTCTAGCACCTCTACAAATCACTACTTCCCTCCGTGAAGGGACTTTCTTTTACTTTATGCAATTTTTATTTTTGAAATTGAGTCTCCATCCTCTCTTATAAAAGCACCAACTAGGGGACAATATGATCGTACTTAAGTATTGGGTGTAGCTAAAATTCGAGTGTATTTCATGAATGGATTAGTGTTTGAGCATGATGGGCTAGGGATAACGTGTTTTAGCATTGATATTTTGAAAGACATGGTTGCTTGTTGATTTGCTTGAGTATCTAAATTATTATGTCAAAACTAGACTATTGCTTTGAATCACATAAAAGTCCAAATGTCCATGCTCTGAAGAAAAGAATATGATATGACATGATAAACAGCACTCCACATCAAAAATTCTGTTTTATCACTTACCTACTCGAGGACGAGCAGGAGTTAAGCTTGGGGATGCTGATACGTGATAACCCACAAGTATAGGGGGTCGCAATAGTTTACGAGGGTAGAGTATTCAACCCAAATTTATTGATTCGACACAAGGGGAGCCAAAGAATATTCTCAAGTATTAGTAGTTGAGTTGTCAATTCAACCACACTTGGATAACTTAGTATCTGCAGCAAAGTATTTAGTATCAAAGTAGTATGGAAGTAACGGTAACAGTAGCAAAAGTAACAGTGTTAGTTTTGTAGTAATTGTAACAGTGGCAACGGTAAAGTAAATAAGCAAAGCACAATATGTGAAAAGCTCGTAGGCATTGGACCGATGATGGATAATTATGTTGGATGCAATTCCTCATGTAATAGTTATAACATAGGGTGACACAGAACTAGCTCCAGTTTATCAATGTAATGTAGGCATGTATTCTGAATATAGTCATACGTGCTTATAGAAAATAACTTGCATGACATATTTTGTCCTACCCTCCCATGGCAGCGGGGTCCTAATGGAAACCAAGGGATATTAAGGCCTCCTTTTAATAGAGTACCGGACCAAAGCATTAGCACTTAGTGAATACATGAACTCCTCAAACTACGGTCATCACCGAGAAGTATTCCGGTTATTGTCACTTCGGGGTTGTCGGATCATAACACATAATAGGTTACTATAGACTTGCAAGATAGGATTAAGAAATCACATATATTCATGAAAACATAATAGGTTCAGATCTAAAATCATGGCACCCGGTCCCTAGTGACAAGCATTAAGCATAGCAAAGTCATAGCAACATCAATCTCAGAACATAGTGGATACTAGGGATCAAACCCTAACAAAACTAACTTGATTACATGGTAAATCTCATCCAACCCATCACCGTCCAGATAGCCTATGATGGAATTACTCACGCACGGCGGTGAGCATCATGAAATTGGTGATGGAGGATGGTTGATTATGACGACGGCGGCGAATCCCCCTCTCCGAAGCCCCGAACGTACTCCAGATCAGCCCTCCCGAGAGAGATTAGGGCTTGGCGGTGGCTCCGTATTATAAAACGCGATGAAACTTTTTTCTGATTTTTTTCTCTGCAAAAGCAAATATATGAAGTTGGAGTTGAGGTCAGTTGATGTCCAGGGGGCCCACGAGGCAGGGGGCACGCCCTAGGGGGGCGCGCCCCCCACCCTCGTGGACAGGGTGTGGGCCCCCTAGTGTTGATTCTTTACCCAGTATTTTTTATTAATTCTGAAAAGGTGCTCCGTGGATTTTCAGGTCATTCCGAGAACTTTAATTTCTGCAAAAAATAACACCATGGCAGTTCTGCTGAAAACAGCGTCAATCCGGGTTAGTTCCATTCGAATCATGCAAGTTAGAGTCCAAAACAAGGGCAAAAGTGTTTGGAAAAGTATATACGACGGAGACGTATCAACTCCCCCAAGCTTAAACCTTTGCTTGTCCTCAACCAATTCAGTTGACAAACTGAAAGTGATAAAGAAAAACTTTTACAAACTCTGTTTGCTCTTGTTGTTGCAAATATATAAAACCAGCATTCAAGTTTTCAGCAAAGATTATGAACTAACCATATTCACAATAACATTTAGGTCTCATGTTTACTCATATCAATGGCATAATCAACTAGCGAGCAATAATAATAAATCTCGGATGACAACACTTTCTCAAAACAATCATAATATGATATAACAAGATGGTATCTTGCTAGCCCTTTCTAAGAACGCAAAACATAAATGTAGAGCACCTTTAAAGATCAAGGACTGACTAAACATTGTAATTCATGGTAAAAGAGATCCAGTCATAGTCATACCCAATATAAACTAATAGTAATGCATGCAAATGACAGCGGTGCTCTCCAGCGGGTGCTTTTTAATAAGAGGGTGATGACTCAACATAAAAGTAAATAGATAGGCCCTTCGCAGAGGGAAGCAGGGATTTGTAGAGGTGCCAGAGCTCAATTTTGAAATAGAGATAAATAACATTTTGAGCGGTATACTTTCACCGTCAACATAACAACTAAGAGATCTCGATATCTTCCATGCTACACACATTATAGCCGGTTCCCAAATAGAATGGTAGAGTTTATACTCCCCCACCACCAACAAGCATCAATCCATGGCTTGCCCGAAATAATGGGTGCCTCCAACTAGCAACAATCCTGGGGGAGTTTTGTTTGCAATTATTTTGATTTGATTTGAGCATGGGACTGGGCATCCCGGTGATCAACCATTTTCTCATGCATGAGGAGCGGAGTCCATTCCTCTTGAGAATAACCCGCCTAACATGGAAGATACAGACAACCCTAGTTGATACATGAGCTGTTCAAGCATACAAAACAGAATTTCATTTAAAGGTTTGGAGTTTGGCACATACAAATTTACTTGGAACAGCAGGTATATACCGCATATAGGAAGGTATGGTGGAATCATATGGAATAACTTTGGGGTTTATGGAGTTTGGATGCACGAGCAGTATTCCCGCTTAGTACAGGTGAAGGCTAGAAAGAGACTGGGAAGCAACCAGCTTAGAGAGCGACAACAGTCATGAACATGCATTAAAATTAATCAACACCGAGTGCAAGCATGAGTAGGATATAATCCACGATGAACATAAATATCGTGAAGGCTATGTTGATTTCATTTCAACTACATGCATGAACATGTGCCAAGTCAAGTCACTCGAATCATTCAAAGGAGGATACCACCCTAACATACCACATCACAACCATTTTAATAGCATGTTGGCATGCAAGGTAAACCATTATAAGCTCCTGGCTAATTAAGCATGGCATAAGCAACTATAATCTCTAATTGTCATTGCAAACATGTTTATTCATAATAGGCTGAATCAGGAACGATGAACTAATCATATTTACAAAAACAAGAGAGGTCGAGTTCATAATAGCTTCTCTCATCTCAATCGGTTCATCATATATCGTCATTATTGCCTTTCATTTGCACGACCGAATGGTGTGGATAATAATAATAGTGCACGTGCATTGGACTAAGCTGGAATCTGCAAGCATTCAATTCAAGGGAGAATACAAGGTAATATGGGCTCTTGGTTAAATCAACAATAATGCATATTAGAGCCACTAAATATTTTCATTATGGTATTCTCCTCTCGACCCGCAAAGGAAAGAAAAGAAATAAAACTATTTACACGGGAAAGCTCCCAACAGGCAAAAGAAGAACGAGAAATCTTTTTGGGTTTTCTTTTAATTACTACTACTACAACATGGAAAGTAAACTAACTATTTTTTTTGGTTTTTCTTAAGGTTATTCAAACACACAAGAAGAAAGCTAGAAAAAGAAAATAAACTAGCATGGATAGTACAATGAAAAAGTATGAGCACCGACAACTACAATGAGTGTGTGAACATGAATGTAATATCGGTGAGAAATATGTACTCCCCCAAGCTTAGGCTTTTGGCCTAAGTTGGTCTATGCCCATGGGTAGCCTGGAGGATATCCGAAGCTGTAACTGGGATCAAACTGAGATGCAACAGCCATTGCCTCATGAGCTGCAGCATGGCGGTGAGCTGCCTCCGTCCTCCTCTCTTACTCGTTCGCCTCCTCCCTAGTGATAACATATTGTAACGCCCCGGATTCGATACGCCAGGTGTCTCTCACTTATTCGTCGTTGTTGCCATGTCATTTGCTTGTGCGTTGCATTTTTCCATGTCATCATCTGCATTTCATCTGCATGTTTTTCAAAACTTGCATCCGTTCGGGTTCCGCCGGTTCTCTCTGTTGTTTGTTCTGGGCACAGACATACTCGCACGCGCCCATCGCACCTCTCAGATCGTGTTTCGTGAGCGGGAGAAAAACGTTCACGGAATGGGCCGAGATTTGCCGAGTGGCCTTGGTATAGCACCGGTAGACCGCCCGTCAAATTACGTTCCATTTGGAGGTCGTTTGATGCCCCAACGAGTAACCGCATAGCCCAAAACCCCTCTCTCTTTCCAGCCCAGCCCCTCTTAACCACAGCCCATTATCCCATCCAAACCCCCGTCCATGCTCTCGGTCGTTGGATCGTGATCGTGTGGCCGAAAACCACACCTCATTTGGACACACCTAGCTCCCTCTACCTATAAATATGTGCATCTCTCCCAAAAATCCCGTAGCCCTAACCCTAGCCATCTTCCTCCTCCCGCAGTCGGACATGTCCGGACCCCGCCGGACATGTCCGCACCGCCGCTCCTCGCCCAATCCTGCGCCGCCAGCCCCTCTCCCTCCTCATACCGCCAGGGCCCATGGGGCCTAGATCCGGCCTGTGGGGCCCGAGCCGCCGCCCGCCGCCGCCCGTGCGGACCCGCGCGCCCCCGCCGCCGTTCTCCACCGTCCGCCACCTCGGCTTCCGCGCCACCGGACGCCTCCGCCGCCAGCGAACTCGCGCCGCCCCGCGTCCTTCGCTGTCATCCGCCGCCGCCCACGCCCCGCGCCTGACCTCAGCGCCGCCCGACCCGCCTCCGCCGCTCACCGACGTCCCCGATCGGCCGCCCGAGCTCCTCCACCGGCGACCCCGAGACCCTGCCGCCTCGCCGGAATGCCCGCCTCAGCCACGCGCCTCCTCACCGCCCTGCTCCTCGCCTCCCGACCGCGCGCCTCCCGCCGGCGTCGTCCTTCGCCGCCGACCGGCCCCCTCCGTCCCCGACCTCCGATCGCCGTCCTCTCCCTCTCCGGCATGTTCTCCGGCGAGCATTTTGTGTGTGCATCCTATGAGCTTGATGTCTACATGAGGTTTGGTATACATCATTACATCTTTACAGTGGAGCAATCCATGTATTTTTGTGAGTGCATCAAGCTTGTGTAGAAGGGTACTTGCTGTTACTGTTTGGCTAGGTTGAACCTGTTATATCATGATGCTATGTAAAGCTGCTGCTACAAGCCAGTCTGTGCATAATCTGGAGATGTTCACTAAGGATGTTGTGTTTTACATGTTATGAGCTATCCAATGCCCTTGGTTGCATTTATAGCCTGATGTAGCTTGTCGTAATTTTGCTCTCAAATTGCTAAATAATGTTGATGTCAGCCTGTTAACATGAAGTTCAGTTTTGCCATGTGTGTTGCTAGTGATCCATGTACCCTATGACTATGCTATTGCCATGATTAGCTCCATAAATGTGTCTTCTTACTGTGGGTCACCTTGTCTTGCCACGTTTTGCTCTGTGGTGAGTTGTACAAGCTCACCAACATGCCTACTTATCGTTGTTCCTGCCATGTACTGTTATTCTGAATCTGTCATATCATTTGCCATGTTTGCATGGATGCTGCCATATTTTCTGTTGATATTTGGGATAAGTTCAGTAAGGGAGTTTTGTTGTTTGTCCTTAGTATTAGCATTCCATGCCTTTGTTTGCAATGATAAGTTCATGTAGCATGTTGTTTGATAGCTCTAAACATTGCAACCTGATATTATTTCTCCTAAGTCTGTAAACTGCTATTATTTGCAATCTTGTCATGTCCTTTTGAGCATGTTCTAGTGATTTCTGGAGATAGCTCAGTGTTCATGTTTTGTTATGCTTCATATGTACATCATGTCCATGCCTTTTGTTTTCATGTTGAGGTGTTGTAGCATATTATTCTGATGCTTGCAAGATGACCGTTACTCTGGATCTCACTACTATCATTGCTATGCTAGTTGCTTCGTTCTATCGCTATGATGCGCTACCTATCACTTGCTCGTCAAGCCTCCCAATTTGCCATGTCAGCCTCTAACCTTTTTCACCCTTCCTAGCAAACCGTTGCTTGGCTATGTTAGCGTTTTTGCTCAGCCCTCTTGTAGCGTTGTTAGTTGCGGGTGAAGTTGAAGATTGCTCCATGATGGACAGGATTATGTTGGGATATCACAATATCTCTTATTTAATTAATGCATATGTACACTTGGTAAAGGGTGGAAGGCTCGGACTTATGCTTGGTGTTTTGTTCCACTCTTGCCGCCTTAGTTCCTGTCATACCGGTGTTATGTTCCTTGATTTTGTGTTCCTTACGTGGTTGGATGATTTATGGGACCCCCTTGACAGTTCGCTTTGAATAAAACTCCTCCAGCAAGGCCCAACCTTGGTTTTACCATTTGCCTACCTAAGCCTTTTTCCCTTGGGTTTTCGGAACCCGAGGGTCATCTTTATTTTACCCCCCCCCCCAGGCTAGTGCTCCTCCGAGTGTTGGTCCAAACTAGAGCACCGTGCGGGACCATCCCTTGGCAACTTGGGTTATGTTGGTACTCGTATGCTTAGCTTATCCGGTGTGCCCTGAGAACGAGATATGTGCATCTCATATCGGGATTTGTCGGCACATCCGGGCGGTCTTGCTGGTCTTGTTTTACCATTGTCGAAATGTCTTGTAAACCGGGATTCCGAGACTGGTCGGGTCTTCCTGGGAGAAGGAATATCCTTCGTTGACCATGAGAGCTTGTGATAGGCTAAGTTGGGACACCCCTGCAGGGTATAAACTTTCGAGAGCCGTGCCCGTGGTTATGTGGCAGATGGGAATTTGTTAATGTCCGGTTGTACCGAACTTGACACGACTTAATTAAAACGCATCAACCGTGTGTGTAGCCGTGATGGTCTCTTTTCGGCGGAGTCCGGGAAGTGAACACTGTTTTGGGTTATGTTTGATGTAAGTAGTTTTAGGATCACTTCTTGATCACTTCTAGCTTCTTGACCATTCCGTTTGCTTCTCTTCTCGCTCTTATTTGTGTATGTTAGCCACCATACTTGCTTAGTCGCTGCTGCAACCTCACCACTTTACCCCTTCCTTACCCATTAAGCTTTGCTAGTCTTGATACCCATGGTAATGGGATTGCTGAGTCCTCGTGGCTCACAGATTACTACAACAATAGTTGCAGGTACAGGTTATGTGATGATCTTGACGCGAGAGCGATGTTACTTGTTTTGGAGTTCTTCTTCTGCTTCTTCTTTGATCAGGGGATAGGTTCCAAGTCGGCAGCCTGGGCTAGCAGGGTGGATGTCATTTGAGCTTCTGTTTGTGTTTCATTCGTAGTCGGTTGTTGATCTTATGTATGTTGTATTGAGGTATTCTTGCGGCATTTGTATGCCTTGTATGTATCCCCATCTATTATGTAATGTTGATGTAATGATATCCACCTTGCAAAAGCGTATCAATATGCGGTTCTATCCTTGGTGGGACCTTCGAGTCTCTTTAGGATAGTATCTCATATTGGGCATGACAAATTGGTATCAGAGCCTCGACCGACCTTAGGAGCCCCCTTGATTGATCGTGTAGTTTGGCTGTTGTTGAGTCTAGAAGAAAACTTTTTGGAGTCTACTTATATCGGAGAGTAAGAATTCTTTTTACTCCTCGGCCCCTTCTTCGCTCTCGTGAGAAATCTTGACGTATGTGTTTTCATTACTCCTCTTCCCCTTCAAAATTTTTCTTTAGGATCACGCGGTTAGTTTTCCGGTCGTTGGTTCTCAGCTCTTTTCATCCGGTGCATTTCTCGTCAAGTTGATTCGAGCCTCTTCTTCTTTGCCAAGTTCAATCCTCACTTGTTTTCTTTTCCCACCCGCCCATCCCTTTTCATCTCGGAGTCGGAGTCCGTAATCGAGTATCCATCCTACTCGTGCGAAGCCTTTGTTTTTTTAACCGGTGTTTTCTCTTCAAGATATTCGCCGGTTCCCCCCTTCCAAGTTGCCTTTGTTTTTTCCCGCCCTCCCACCCGCTTCTTCCCGGAGTCTGAGTCTCTTTCGAGCATCAATTTCATTTGTGTGGAGCCTCTTCAGTCTTCCCTCAATTGTTTCAACCGTTGATTTCTCATCTCTGTTGACATTCTTCATCTCTTTTTCTTCTCCGGTGGACTCAATTCAAGTTTTTCAGTTGATCATATTCTTTTCCTTGGATCAAGTGTTTTCCCTGCTCGTTCGCCTCTCGCCAGTTTATCTTTCCGGAGTGTTCAAGACATCTCAGGAGATTCATCTGTGTTCGAATTAATTCGAGGTTGTCACCTCATTCAAATATTTCAATTGTTCTGGTGCATCATCTATTTGTTCAACAATCCTTTCCAACGGTGTTTTTTTAGTGGGCCCTAACCCACAGGTCTTTTCCCAGGATCTTACCTGACTCTTCTAATTATTCCGGAGCCATTCCTAATTCTTTTCGAAGTTTGATGTAAGAATGAATTTCATCAGTCAGATGCCTTTTCAAGATCGTTTTCAAATTCTTTTCATCTTTGGTTCAACCCTTCCTCTTTTTCATTCTCCCGGTGTATCTCAACAATTTTGGTGTTCTTTCTCGTCGTCATTCTAAACTTTTGAAGACCGAAGAAGAGTTTTCCTCTCAATCTTGCCCGTTCTCCCGAAGATTCGTGGTTCTAGCTTCTTGTTATCCTCTCAAATTATTCCATTTGTCAGATATTCCTTTTCTTAACCATCCAGAGTATGTCAGAAGTTGTTTTCCTGTTTCTTTTCACTGGAGGCCATCGTTCCAGAAGAATTATTCATCCTCACATTTCAGCTACTGTTATTCAATTATCCTGGCGCTTCGTTCAAGTGCTCTTTAATCAACCTGTTATCTCTTCGTTCTTTTGCATCTAAATCCCCTCTAGCATATTTGTTCTTCTAATTCTTCCCGGCGATTCATTCTATTTGATCAGTCATTTTCTAATTCTTACGGTGTTTCCTTCAGATTCTTTTTCCTTTGTTATCATATTAATTCATTCGTTCTTTCCAATCCTACCGGTGGTTCATTCAAGACCTTCCTCAAGGTTGCGCCATTTTCCCCTTAATCCTTTTCAACAAGAATAAGTAGTATGCAAAATCCATTGCTTATCATCAATTTGATTTGATGAAGGAAAAGCATACAATAAATTATATTCTTACTTCCTCATAGTGAGTAATCCCTTTTCTTCGGAGTTTGTTCATGAGGAATAAATTGTAGTTCCAATTGTTTTCATCTATTTTTTCTGTAGTTCAAATTTTCCTCAGCCATTTCGTCGGAACCTCCATCTAAATCACCGCAAGGCTTAATCTTATTCTTTCGTCCTTCAATTCTATCTAATCATCATTTTGTTCTTCATGCTGGTTCTTCATAATTTAATTCATTCTTCAGGAGTTCATCAAGATTCTTGTTGGAGGAGTTCAAGTATCTTTTCTTCTCACATCTCGAAGTGCAATTAATTCTCCGTTTTCTTCTGAAGTGGAGTTTTGCATTTTCTTCGTTCTTCTCAACTATTCAGACTTCTGGTTGTGGTATAATTTCACCTCAAGTTTTGAGTTGTTTTTGATAAGTCCACAACAAGCTTATTCTTTCATTGTTGATTTTCTCAACAACTCCATTCAATCCTTCCTTCTAAGTAATTTTCATTCAATTCTTTCAATTCTTCCGGAGGCATGGCATTGTTCATCTCGTCAAGTGTCATCTCGTTGGGTGAAGTTCATGTTCTAATCCTTCCATTTTTAGCCGGAGTGCTGCCTAAATTCTTTCATTCTTATTCCTTTTCTATCTTGTTCTAACCGAAGTGGTTTCAGAGTCTATCTTATTTCCATGAGCATTTGATTCTCGTCAGATTCTCCGTTCATCTTTTCTACCCGAGTGTTCTCGACTTTATTCATCTTTTCTCTTTCATTCTTACTTCACCTCATCCTCTTTCTCTTCCGTCCCATTCCTAAGATCTCGGGACGAGAACTCTTGTTAGTGGAGGAGAGTTGTAACGCCCCGGATTCGATGCGCCAGGTGTCTCTCAGTTATTCGTCGTTGTTGCCATGTCATTTGCTTGCGTGTTGCATTTTTCCATGTCATCATCTGCATTTCATCTGCATGTTTTTCAAAACTTGCATCCGTTCGGGTTCCCCCGGTTCTCTCCGTTGTTCGTTCTGGGAACAGACACACTTGCACGCGCCCGTCACACCTCTCAGACCTTGTTTCATGAGCGGGAGAAAAAGTTCTCGGAATGGGCCAAGATTTGCCGAGTGGCCTTGGTATAGCACCGGTAGACCGCCCATCAAATTTTGTTCCATTTGGAGGTCGTTTGATGCCCCAACGGCTAACCCCGTAGCCCGAAACCCCTATCTTTGCAGCCCATCCCCTCTTCACTACAGCCCATGAGCCCATCCAAACCCCCTCCATGCCTTCGGCCGTTGGATCATGATCGTGTGGGCGAAAACCGCACCTCATTTGGATACTCCTAGCTCCCTCTACCTTTAAATATGTGCATCTCTCCCAAAAATCCCGCAGCCCTAACCCTAGCCATCTTCCTCCTCCCACAGCCGGACACGTCCGGACCCCGCCCGACATGTCCGCACCGCCACTCCTCGCCCAATCCTATGCTGCCACGTCACCACCACCGGCCCCTCCATCTCCTCACGCCGCCAGGGCCCGCGGGGCCCAAATCCGGCCCGCGGGGCCCGACCGCCGCCCGTGCGGACCTGGGCACCCCCGCCGCCGTTCTCCGCCGCCCGCCACCTCGGCTTCCGCGCCACCGGACGCCTCTGCCGCCGGTGAACTCCGGCCGCCTCGGTTTGCACGCCCACGAAGAACCCTAGATCCAGATCCAGCAGGTTGACCCCCGAAATATCTCCAAGTCCTCGTAATTTTGCATTCTGGTGCCTAGTTCTTCATGCCATAACTTCATGTGTGCTGAACCGTTTCATGCATATGATATATCAAAATGTTCACTGTGAGATGCTATACATTTAATTCCATTGTGGCATGCTTTTTTGTGCTCATCTTGATGATCTTATCATCGTTACAAAAGTGCTATATGATGTTAACTGTTGTCTGTTAACAGTACTTGCTGTTTTGTCTTTTTCGTTGCATTTTGTATGTGCATCCTATGAGCTTGATGTCTACATGAGTTTTGAGATACATCATGCCATCTTTACAGTGGTGCAATCCATGTATTTTTGTGAGTATTTTATTGAGTGCATCAAGCTTGTGTAGTAGGGTACTTGCTGTTACTGTTTGGCTAAGCTGAACCTGTTAAATCATGATGCTATGTAAAGCTGCTGCTACCAGCTATTCTATGCATAAGCTGGAGATGTTCACTAAGGATGTTTTGTTGCACATGTTATGACCTATCCATCTGTGCCCTTGGTTGCATTTATAGCCTGATGTAGCTTGTTGTAATCTTGCTCTCAAATTGCTAAATAATGTTCCTGTCAGCCTGTTAACATGAAGTTTAGTTTTGCCATGTGTGTTGCTAGTGATCCATGTACCCTATAACTATGCTATTGCCATGCTTAGCTCCATAAATGTGTCTTCTTACTATTTGTCACCTTGTCTTGCCATGTATTGCTCTGTGGTGAGTTGTACAAGCTCACCAACATGCCTACTTATCATTGTTCCTGCCATGTACTGTTATTCTGAATCTGTCATATCATTTGCCATGTTTGCATGGATGCTACCATATTTTCTGTTGATCTTTGGGATAACTTCTGTAAAGTAGTTTTGTTCTTTGTTCTTAGTTTTAGCATGTCATGCCTTTGTTTGCCATGATAAGTTCCTGTAGCATGTTGTTTGATAGCTCTAAACATTGCAACCTGATAAGATTTCTGTTAAGTCTGTAAACTGTTATTATTTGCAATCTTGCCATGTCCTTTTGATCATGTTCTAGAGATTTTTGGAGATAGATCAGTGTTCATGTTTTGTTATGCTTCATTTGTACATCATGTCCATGCCTTTTGTTTTCATGTTGAGGTGTTGTAGCATATTACTTTGATGCTTGCAAGATGACCGTTACTCTGGATCTCACTACTATCATTGCTATGCTAGTTGCTTCGTTGTATCGCTATGCTGTGCTACCTATCACTTGCTCGTCAAGCCTCCCAATGTGCCATGTCAGCCTCAAACCTTTTTCACCCTTCCTAGCAAACCTTTGCTTAGCTATGTTACCGTTTTTGCTCAGCCCCTCTTATAGCATTGTTAGTTGCAGGTGAAGTCAAAGATTGCTCCATGATGGACATGATTATGTTGAGATATCACAATATCTCTTATTTAATTAATGCATCTATATACTTGGTAAAGGGTGTAAGGCTCGGCCTTATGCCCGGTGTTTTGTTCCACTCTTGCCGCCCTAGTTTCCATCATACCGGTGTTATGTTCCTTGATTTTGTGTTCCTTACGTGGTTGGGTGATCTATGGGACCCCCTTGACAGTTCGCTTTGAATAAAACTCCTCCAGCAAGGCCCAACCTTGGTTTTACCATTTGCCTACCTAAGCCTTTTTCCCTTGGGTTTCTGGCACCCGAGGGTCATCTTTATTTTACCCCCCCCCCCCCCCCCCGGGCCAGTCCTCCTCCGAGTGTTGGTCCAAACTAGAGCACCGTGCGGGACCGTCCCTTGGCAACTTGGGTTATGTTGGTACTCGTACGCTTAGCTTATCCGGTGTGCCCTGAGAACGAGATATGTGCAGCTCCTATCGGGATTTGTCGGCACATCCGGGCAGTCTTGCTGGTCTTGTTTTACCATTGTCGAAATGTCTTGTAAACCGGGATTCCGAGACTGATCGGGTCTTCCTGGGAGAAGTAATATCCTTCCTTGACCGTGAGAGCTTGTGATGGGCTAAGTTGGGACACCCCTACAAGGTATAAACTTTTGGGAGTCGTGCCCGCGGTTATGTGGCAGATGGGATTTGTTAATGTCCGGTTGTAGAGAACTTGACACTTGACTTAATTGAAACGCATGAACCGCGTGTGTAGCCATGATGGTCTCTTTTCGGCGGAGTCCGGGAAGTGAACACGGTTTTGGGTTATGTTTGAAGTAAGTAGTTTCAGGATCACTTCTTGATCACTTCTAGCTTCTCGACCATTCCGTTTGCTTCTCTTCTCGCTCTTATTTGTGTATGTTAGCCACCATACTTGCTTAGTCGCTGCTGCAACCTCACCACTTTACCCCTTCCTTACCCATTAAGCTTTGCTAGTCTTGATACCCATGGTAATGGGATTGATGAGTCCTCGTGGCTCACAGATTACTACAACAACAGTTGGAGGTACAGGTTATGCGATGATCTTGACGCGAGAGCGATGTTACTTGTTTTGGAGTTCTTCTTCTGCTTCTTCTTCGATCAGGGGATAGGTTCCAGGTCGGCAGCCTGGGCTAGCAGGGTGGATGTCGTTTGAGCTTCTATTTGTGTTTCATACGTAGTCGGATGTTGATCTTATGTATGTTGTATTGAGGTATTCTTGCGGCATTTGTATGCCTTGTATGTATCCCCATCTGTTATGTAATGTTGATGTAATGATATCCACCTTGCAAAAGTGTAACGCCCCGGATTCGATGCACCAGGTGTCTGCCAGTTATTCGCCGTCGTTGCCATGTCATTTGATTGCGTGTTGCATTTTACCATGTCATCATGTGCATCTCATTTTGCATACGTGTTCGTCTCATGCATCCGAGCATTTTCCCCGTTGTGCGTTTTGCAATCCGGCACTCCTATGCCCTCCGGCATTCCCCTTTCATCTCTCGTTGTGAGTGGGTGTTAAACTTTCTCGGAATGGACCGAGGCTTGCTAAGTGGCCTCGGTATACCACCGGTAGACCTCCTGTCAAGTTTCGTGTCATTTGGAGGTCGTTTGGTACTCCAACGGTTAACCGGGTAACCGCAAAAGCCTCTCTCTCTTTGCAGCCCAACTCCCCTTCCAAAGTGGCCCAAAACCCATATAACTCCCCTCCATGCTCTCGGTCGTTTGATCACGATCGCGTGGCCGAAAACCACTCCTCATTTGGACTCTCCTAGCTCCCTCTACCTATATATTAGCCTCCCCCTCCGAAATCCCGGGTCCAAACCCTAGCGCCATATCCCTCCGCGCGCCGGACACGGCCGCCGCCCCCGTGCCGCCCCGGCGCTCGCTGCCTTCCCTCGGCCATCCGATGGCCCCGCCGCCGCCCCGAGCCATCGCGTATCCTTCCGCCGGTCCTGCCAAGCCCCGGTCATCGGTGCCCCTCGCCGGACCGGTCACCGGAGGAGGCCGACGCTGCCTCCTCCCGTCACCGGAGGGTCATCCCTCGCCGGCCGTGCCCGGATCCGGCCAAGGGAGCCCTGGATGCAGCCTCTCCTTCCTCGTCTTCGGCCGTCTCCCCCGTCTCCGGTGTGTTCTCCGGCGAGATCCACCTCGCCTCGAAGTTCGTGCAGATCTGTCAGGTTGACCCCGAAAATGCCCAAGTCTCAGATTTCAGTAATTTTCATGCCCTGTTCATCATGTCGTATCTCTGCATCCGTAGCTCAGTTTCGTGTGTGTAATATGTCAAATTGTTTGTCTCAACGAGTACATCATTTCATTCCATTGCATCATATTCATTTGAGGTCATATCGATGCCTGAATCATCGTTGTAAGAGTGCTTCGTGATGTTTTCTGCTGTCTGTTAACAGAACGAGCTCTTTTGTCATTTTTTCCATGATTGATGTGTGCATCCTATGAGGTTGATGTCTATATGTGTTTTGATCTATGCTATGTCTTCTTTACATAGGTGCTTACCATGTATTTTTGTGATCAATGTGATGACTAGCACAAGCATGCAAACTAGGCATCGTGATGTTGCTGATTTTAGTCCCTGTTCTGCTATTATTTTGATGTCATGTAAACTTGATGCTACAGAGATATCCATGCAGATTTTGAGATATTTCAGTAAGGGTGTTTTGAACATGTCGTTATTGTCTATCCATTCATGCCCTTGGTTGCAATTATGGAGTAGTCTAGCATGTCATTTGAGTGCTCTACTTTTGCTTCAAAATGTTTCCTGGCAGATTGTTTACGTGTTATTCAATTTGGCCAAGCTTGCTCTTGTTGATCCTTGCATGCTATGGACTTGTTCTTGCCTTGGTTGGTTATATAAACATGTCTTCTTGATGATGCTATTCTTATCTTGTCATGCAATGACTTGTGGTGAGTGAATCGAGCTTGTTAAGTAGTGTACATGATGTTGCTGTTTTGCTAGGCTGAATCTGTTATTTCGTGATGCCATATAAACATGTTGCCACTAATCATTCTATGCATAATCTGGAGATGTTCTATAAACATGTTTTGATCTACATGTCATCCTCTATCCATCCATGCCCCTGGTTGCATCTATAGGTTATTGTAGCTTGTTGTAATCTTGCTCTAAAGTTGCTTGATAATGTTGTCAGCCTGTTAACATTAAGTTCAGTTGTTTCGATGTGTTTTCCTAGTGATCCATGCACCCTATGACCTTGCTATTGCCATTCTTAGCTTCACAAATATGTCTTCTTACTTTTGGTTGCCTTGCCATGCCATGTAATGCTCTGTACTGAGTTGCAAAAGCTCATTAACATGCCTTCATAATTCTGTTTCTGCCATGTTTGAATCTGTATTATAACTTGCTATGTTTACGTGGGCGCCATCATATTTTCTGATCCTTTTTGGCTCATGGTCACTAAATGACTTTTGATCTATGCATTTAGTGGATTCATTCCATGCCTTCGTTTGCCACGATAAGTTTTTGTAACATGTTGTTTGATAGCTCTGAACATTGCATCGTGATGTTATTTTCTGCAAAGTCTGAAATTGTTGTAACTTGCAATCTTACCATGTGTGTTTGAGCATGTTCTAGTGATTTCTAGAGATAGCTCAGTGTTCATGTTTTGTAATGCTTTACCTGTACATCATGACCATGCCTTTTGTTTTCTTGTTGAGGTCCTGTAGCATGTTGTTTTGATGCTTGCAATATGCCTAGTTGCTGTTTTGGACAGCTTGTCCTCTAAACTTGTATAGAGTGCATGTGTTGAACTGTTGCTCCGTTTTGAGTGTTCTCTATATGAAACTTGCTTAGAATTGCATGTAGTTTCATATTATCATGTTGCATCCTTGTTTTGGTATGTTTGCTTGATGTTTGAGTGCATTTTGCATCAATGCCATGTTTAACTTGTTTTGCTCATATCTTCTAAGCCGTAGCTCCGAACTAAATGAACTTTATATGTAACTTGACTAGAATCTCGTGTAGATCATCTTTGTGCATCTTAACTTGTTGTTTAACAACTTGAACATAAGGTTTATTCAGATCTGGACCAATTTCGAAATATGCATATGAGGACTTACCGGAATTGTAATATGTTGTTCCCGGCCTCATTTAAACTTGCCTTGATGTGTTGTTCTTGTTTGTATCATCTCTTGTCATGAGTAGCTTCATGTAGCTTTGTCATGCATCATGCTTGTTGTGCATCATGCCTTGTTCATGTGTGGTGTGTTTACCATGTTGTGTGCTTCTTTGCGATAGTTCCTGTTTCGTTGCGATCGTGAGGATTCGTTCGTCTACGGTTGGTTTGGCTTCATCCGTTCGTCTTCTTCATGGACTCGTTCTTCTTCCTTGTGGGATTTCAGGCAAGATGACCGCTACCCTAGATCTCACTACTATCATTGCTATGCTAGTTGCTTCGTTCTATCGCTATGCTGCGCTACCTATTACCTGTTTGTCAAGCCATCCCAAATTGCCATGAACCTCTAACCTTTGACACCTTTCCTATGCAAACCGTTGTTTGGCCATGTTACCGCTTTTGCTCAGCCCCTCTTATAGCGTTGCTAGTTGCAGGTGAAGTTGAAGACTTCTCCATGGTGGACAGGATTTTTGTTGGGATATCACAATATCTCTTATATTATTAATGCATATATATACTTGGTAAAGGGTGAAAGACTCGGCCTTTTGCCTAGTGTTTTGTTCCACTCTTGCCGCCCTAGTTTTCGTCATACCGGTGTTATGTTCCCGGATTTTGCGTTCCTTACGCGGTCGGGTGATTTATGGGACCCCCTTGACAGTTCGCTTTGAATAAAACTCCTCCAGCAAGGCCCAACCTTGGTTTTACCATTTGCCTCACCACCACCTATCCTTTCCCTTGGGCCGGCCAACCCGAGGGTCATCTTTATTTTAGCCCCCCGGGCCAGTGCTTGTCTAAGTGTTGGTCCAAACCGAGCGATGTCCAGCGCCCCCTGGGCAACCAGGGTCTATGCCAACCCGACGTCTGGCTCATCCGGTGTGCCCTAAGAACGAGATATGTGCAGCTCCTATCGGGATTTGTCAGCACAGCGGGAGGCTTTGCTGGTCTTGTTTTACCATTGTCGAAATGTCTTGTAAACCGGGATTCCGAGTCTGATCGGGTCTTCCTAGGAGAAGGTCTATTCCTTCGTTGATCGCGAGAGCTTGTCATGGGCTAAGTTGGGACACCCCTGCAGGGTATAATCTTTCGAAAGTCGTGCCTGCGGTTATAGGCAGATGGGAATTTGTTAATGTCCGGTTGTAGATAACTTGACACCAGATCCGAATTAAAATGCATCAACCGCGTGTGTAGCCGTGATGGTCTCTTCTCGGCGGAGTCCGGGAAGTGAACACGGTTTCTGGGTTATGTTTGACGTAAGTAGGAGTTCAGGATCACTTCTTGATCATTACTAGCTGACGACCGTTCCGCTTGCTCTCTTCTCGCTCTTATTTGCGTATGTTAGCCACCATATATGCTTAGTCGCTGCTGCAGCCTCACCACTTTACCCCTTCCTTTCCCTTTAAGCTTTGCTAGTCTTGATACCCATGGTAATGGGATTGCTGAGTCCTCGTGGCTCACAGATTACTACAACAACAGTTGCAGGTACAGGTTATGCGATGATCATGATGCGAGAGCGATGCTTGCTTGTGTTGAGTTCTTCTTATGCTTCTTCGATCAGGGATAGGTTCCAGGTCGGCAGCCTGGGCTAGCAGGGTGGATGTCGTTTGAGTTTCTGTTTGTGTTCCATCCGTAGTCGGATGATGCTCTTATGTATTGTGATGTTGTATTCATGTGGCATTGTATGCCTCTTGTATGTATCCCCATCTATTATGTAATGTTGATGTAATGATATCCACCTTGCAAAAGCGTTTCAATATGCGGGTCTATCCTTGGTGGGACCTTTGAGTTCCTTTTGGATAGGGTCGCATATTGGGCGTGACAAGTTGGTACTAGAGCCTCGACCGACCCTAGGAGCCCCCTTGTTTGATCGTGTAGTTTGGCCGTTGTTGAGTCTAGAAGAAAACTATTTTCAAAATCTAGTTATATCGGAGAGTAGGAATTCTTTTTACTCCTCAGCCCCTTCGTCGCTCTGGTAAGGAATCTTGACGTAGGTGTTTTGAATTACTCCTCTTCCCTTTCAAATTTTTCTTTAGGATCACGCAGTTGGTTTTTCATTCGTTGTTCCCCAGCTCTTGTCATCCGGTGCATTTCTCGTCAAGTTGACTCGACCCTCTTCATATTTGAGTTCAATCCTCAGTTGTTTTCTTTCCCACCCGCCCACCCCTTCTTCTTCTCGGAACCGGAGTCCGTAAAAGAGTATCCATCCTACTCGTGCAAAGTCCTTGCCTTCTTTCTTCAATGTTTTCAACCGGTGTTTTCTCTCCAAGATATTCGTCGATTTCCCCTCCCGAGTTGCCTTTGTTTTTCCCGCCCTCCCACCCTTTTTTTCTTCCCGGAGTCTGACTCTCTATCGAACATCTATTTCATTTGTGCGGAGTATCTTCAGTCTTTCCTCAATTATTTCAACCGGTGAATTCTCATCTCGGTGGACATTCTTCATCTCTTTTCTTCTCCGGTGGACTCAATTCAAGTTTTCGGTGTTGATCATATTCTTTTCCTTGGATCAAGTGTTCTCCTTGCTCGTGTGCCTCTCACCAGTTTATCCTTCCGGAGTGTTCAAGACATCTCAGGAGATTCGTCTGTCTTTGAATTAATTCGAGGTTGTCACCTCATTCAAATATTTCAATCATTCCGGTGCATCATCTATCTATTCAACATCCTTCAACGATGTTCTATTTTAGTGGGCCCTAACCCACAGGTCTTTTCCCAGGATCTTACCTGACTCTTCTAATTTTCCCGGAGCTATTCTCAATTCTTTTCAAGCGTGACGTAAGAATGGATTCCATCAGTCACATGCCTTCTCCAAGATCGGTTTCAAACTCTTTTCATTGTTGGCTCAACCTCTTCGCTTTTCATTCTCCCGGAGTATATCAGTAATTTCGTTGGTGTTTCTCGTCGCCATTGAAGACCGAAGAAGAGTTTTTCCTCTAAGTCTTGTCTATTCTCTCGAAGATTCGTGGTTCTAGTTTCATGCTATCGTCTCGATTATTCTATTTGTCACATATTTATTTTCTTAATCATCCGGAGTATGTCAGGAGTTCTTTTTCCATTTCTTTTCACCGGAGGCCATCTTTCCATAAGAATTCTTCGTCCTCATGTTTCAGCTATCGTTATCCAGTTATCCCGGTGTTTCGTTCAAGTGTTCCTTAATCAGCTCGTTATCTCTTTATTCTTTTGCATCTAATCCCTTCTAACATATTTGTTCTTCTAATTCTTCCCGGTGATTCATTCTATTTCATCAGTCATTTTTTTCTAATTCTTACGGTGGTTCATTCAGATTCTTTTTCCTTTGTTATCGTATCAATCCATTCGTTCTTTCAATCCTACCGGTGGTTCATGAAGACCTTCTCAATTTTGCGACATGTCTTTTCTCAATCCTTTTCAAGAAGAATAAGTAGTAGGCGAAATCCATTGCTAGTCATCAATTTAATTTGATGAAGGATAAGCATACAATAAATCTTATTCTTATTCCATCCAAGTGAGTAATCCCCTTCCTTCGGAGTTTGTTCTTGACGAATAAATTCTAGTTCAAGTGTTTCCATCTTTTCTTTTCCGGAGTTCAAATTTCCTCGGTTATTTTGTCGGAACCTCCATCTAAATCATCGTAAGGCTCATCTTATTCTTTCATCCTTCAATTCTATCTCATTGTCCTTTTGTTACCGGAGTTCTTCATGGTGGTTTCCATGATTTAATTCATTCTTCAAGAGTTCATCAAGATTTTGTTGGCAGAGTTCAAGTATCTTTTTCTTCTCATCTCGAAGTGCAATTAAATTCTCCGTATTCTTTTGAATTGGAGTTTTGCATTTCTTCGTTCTTCCCAGATATTCAAATCCATTCATTCCTTCCTTCTAAGTTCATTTCTTTCCATTCTTTAATTCTTCCGGAGGCTTTGTCTGTTCTTCTCGTCAGGTGCCATTCCATCCTCTCAAACTCATGTTCTATTATTTCCTTGTTCAATCGGAGTGCTGCCTAAATCCTTTTAATCTTATTCGTTTCTTATCTCGTTCTAACCGGAGTGCTTTCATAGTCTATCTGATTCCGTGAGCTTTCGATTCTCGTCATTCTCGTCGTTCCTCTCTTCTTCTCGAGTGCTCTCGATTCCTTGCTTCTTCTCTTGAGTTCTTGCTTCACCTCATCCCTTTTCTCTTCCATCTCGGTCCTAAGATCTCGGGGCGAGATCTCTTGTTAGTGGAGGAGTGTTATAACGCCCCGGATTCGATGCGCCAGGTGTCTGCCAGTTATTTGCCGTCGTTGCCATGTCATTTGCTTGCGTGTTGCATTTTACCATGTCATCATGTGCATCTCATTTTGCATACGTGTTCGTCTCATGCATCCGAGCATTTTCCCCGTTGTCCGTTTTGCAATCCGGCGCTCCTATGCCCTCCGGCGTTCCCCTTTCGTCTCTCGTTGTGAGTGGGTGTTAAACTTTCTCGGAATGGACCGAGGCTTGCCAAGTGGCCTTGGTATACCACCGGTAGACCGCCTGTCAAGTTTCGTGTCATTTGGAGGTCGTTTGGTACTCCAACGGTTAACCGGGTAACCACAAAAGCCTCTCTCTCTTTGCAGCCCAACTCCCCTTCCAAAGTGGCCCAAAACCCATCTAACTCCCCTCCATGCTCTCGGTCGTTCGATCACGATCGTGTGGCCGAAAACCGCTCCTCATTTGGACTCTCCTAGCTTCCTCTACCTACATATTAGCCTCCCCCTCCGAAATCCCGGGTCCAAACCCTAGCCCCTTCTCCCTCCGCGTGCCGGACACGTCTGCCCGGTGCCGAACACGGTCGCCGCCGCCCGTGCCGCCCCGGCGCTCGCTGCCTTCCCTCGCCCATCCGGTGGCCCCGCCGCCGCCCCGAGCCGCCACGTCTCCTTCTGCCGGTCCTTCCAAGCCCCGGCCACCGGTGCTCCTCGCCGGACCGGTCACCGGAGGAGGCCGGCGCCGCCTCCTCCCATCACCGGAGGGTCATCCCTCGCCGGCCGCGCCCGGATCCGGCCAAGGGAGCCCCGGATCCAGCCTCCCCTTCCTCGTCTCCGGCCGTCTCCCCCGTCTCCGGTGTGTTCTCCGGCGAGATCCACCTCGCCTCGAAGTCCGTGCAGATCTGTCAGGTTGACCCCGAAAATGCCTGTCCCAGATTTCAGTAATTTTCATGCCCTGTTCGTCATGCCGTATCTCTGCATCCGTAGCTCCATTTCGTGCGTGTAATATGTCAAATTGTTCGTCTCAACGAGTACATCATTTCATTCCATTGCATCATATTCGTTTGAGGTCATCTTGATGCCTAAATCATCGTAGTAAGAGTGCTTCGTGATGTTTTCTGGTGTGTGTTAACAGAACGAGCTCTTTTGTCATTTTTGTCATGATTGATGTGTGCATCCTATGAGGTTGATGTCTACATGTGTTTTGATCTATGCTATGTCTTCTTTACATAGGTGCTTACCATGTATTTTTGTGATCAATGTGGTGACTAGCACAAGCATGCAAACTAGGCATCGTGATGTTGCTGATTTTAGTCCCTGTTCTGCTGTTATTTTGATGCCATGTAAACTTGATGCTACAGAGATATCCATGCAGATTTTGAGATACTTCAGTAAGGGTGTTTTGAACATGTCGTTATTGTCTATCCATTCATGCCCTTGGTTGCAATTATGGAGTAGTCTAGCATGCCATTTGAGTGCTCTACTTTTGCTTCAAAATGTTTCCTGGCAGATTGTTTACGTGTTATTCAATTTGACCAAGCTTGCTCTAGTTGATCCTTGCATGCTATGGACTTGTTCTTGCCTTGGTTGGTTATATAAACATGTCTTCTTGATGATGATATGCTTATCTTGTCATGCAATGACTTGTGGTGAGTGAATCGAGCTTGTTAAGTAGTGTACATGATGTTGCTGTTTTGTTAGGCTGAATCTGTTATTTCGTGAGGCCATATAAACATGTTGCCACTAATCATTCTATGCATAATCTGGAGATGTTCTATAAACATGTTTTGATCTACATGTCATCCTCTATCCATCCATGCCCCTGGTTGCATCTATAGGTTGTTGTAGCTTGTTGTAATCTTGCTCTAAAGTTGCTTGATAATGTTGCTGTCAGCCTGTTAACATTAACTTCAGTTGTTTCCATGTGTTTTCCTAGTGATCCATGCACCCTATAACCTTGCTATTGCCATTCTTAGCTTCAAAAACATGTCTTCTTACTTTTGGTTGCCTTGCCATGCCATGTAATGCTCTGTAGTGAGTTGCACAAGCTCATTAACATGCCTTCATAATTCTGTTTCTGCCATGTTTGAACCTGTATTATAACTTGCTATGTTTATGTGGGTGCCATCATATTTTCTGATCCTTTTTGGCTCATGGTCACTAAAGGACTTTTGATCTATGCATTTAGTGGATTCATTCCATGCCTTCGTTTGCCATGATAAGTTTCTGTAACATGTTGTTTGATAGCTCTGAACATTGCATCGTGATGTTATTTTCTGCAAAGTCTGAAATTGTTGTAACTTGCAATCTTACCATGTGTGTTTGAGCATGTTCTAGTGATTTCTAGAGATAGCTCAGTTTTCATGTTTTGTAATGTTTTACCTGTACATCACCCATGCCTTTTGTTTTCTTGTTGAGGTCCTGTAGCATGTTGTTTTGATGCTTGCAATATGCCTAGTTGCTATTTTGGACAGCTTGTCCTTTAAACTTGTATAGGGTGCATGTGTTGAACCGTTGCTCCGTCTTGAGTGTGCTCTATATGAAACTTGCTTAGAATTGCATGTAGTTTCATATTATCATGTCGCATCCTTGTTTTGGTATGTTTGCTTGATGTTTGAGTGCATTTTGCATCAATGCCATGTTTAACTTGTTTTGCTCATATCTTCTAGGCCGTAGCTCCGAACTAAATGAACTTTATATGTAACTTGACTAGAATCTCGTGTAGATCATCTTTGTGCATCTTAACTTGTTGTTTAACAACTTGAACATAAGGTTTATTCATATCTGGACCAATTTCAAAATATGTATATGAGGACTTACCGGAATTGTAATATGTTGTCTCCGGCCTCATTTAAACTTGCCTTGATGTGTTGTTCTTGTTTGCATCATCTCTTGTCATGAGTAGCTTCATGTAGCTTTGTCATGCATCATGCTTGTTGTGCATCATGCCTTGTTCATGTGTGGTGTGTTTACCATGTTGTGTGCTTCTTTTCGATAGTTCCTGTTTCGTTGCGATCGTGAGGATTCGTTCGTCTACGGTTGGTTCGGCTTCATCCATTCGTCTTCTTCATGGACTCGTTCTTCTTCCTTGTGGGATTTCAGGCAAGATGACCGCTACCCTGGATCTCACTACTATCATTGCTATGCTAGTTGCTTCGTTCTATCGCTATGCTGCGCTACCTATTACATGTTTATCAAGCCATCCCAAATTGCCATGAACCTCTAACCTTTGACACCTTTCTTATGCAAACCGTTGTTTGGCCATGTTACCGCTTTTGCTCAGCCCCTCTTATAGCATTGCTAGTTGCAGGTGAAGTTGAAGATTTCTCCATGGTGGACAGGATTTTGGTTGGGATATCACAATATCTCTTATATTATTAATGCATCTATATACTTGGTAAAGGGTGGAAGACTCGGCCTTTTGCCTAGTGTTTTGTTCCACTCTTGCCGCCCTAGTTTCCGTCATACCGGTGTTATGTTCCCGGATTTTGCGTTCCTTACGCGGTCGGGTGATTTATGGGACCCCCTTGACAGTTCGCTTTGAATAAAACTCCTCCAGCAAGGCCCAACCTTGGTTTTACCATTTGCCTCACCACCACCTATCCTTTCCCTTGGGTCGGCCAACCCGAGGGTCATCTTTATTTTAGCCCCCCCGGGCCAGTGCTTGTCTAAGTGTTGGTCCAAACCGAGCGATGTCCGGCGCCCCCTGGGCAACCAGGGTCTATGCCAACCCGACGTCTGGCTCATCCAGTGTTCCCTGAGAACGAGATATGTGCAGCTCCTATCGGGATTTGTCGGCATAGCAGGAGGCTTTGCTGGTCTTGTTTTACCATTGTCGAAATGTCTTGTAAACGGGGATTCCGAGTCTGATCGGGTCTTCCTGGGAGAAGGTCTATTCCTTCGTTGATCGTGAGAGCTTGTCATGGGCTAAGTTGGGACACCCCTGCAGGGTATAATCTTTCGAAAGCCGTGCCTGCGGTTATAGGCAAATGGGAATTTATTAATGTCCGGTTGTAGATAACTTGACACCAGATCCGAATTAAAACGCATCAACCGCGTGTGTAGCCGTGATGGTCTCTTCTCGGCGGAGTCCGGGAAGTGAACACGGTTTCTGGGTTATGTTTGACGTAAGTAGGAGTTTAGGATCACTTCTTGATCATTACTAGCTGACGACCGTTCCGCTTGCTCTCTTCTCGCTCTTATTTGCGTATGTTAGCCACCATATATGCTTAGTCGCTGTTGCAGCCTCACCACTTTACCCCTTCCTTTACCTTTAAGCTTTGCTAGTGTTGATACCCATGGTAATGGGATTGCTGAGTCCTCGTGGCTCACAGATTACTACAACAACAGTTGCAGGTACAGGTTATGCGATGATCATGACGCGAGAGCGATGCTTGCTTGCGTTGAGTTCTTCTTCTGCTTCTTCGATCAGGGATAGGTTCCAGGTCGGCAGCCTGGGCTAGCAGGATGGATGTCGTTTGAGTTTCTGTTTGTGTTCCATCCGTAGTCGGATGATGCTCTTATGTATTGTGATGTTGTATTCATGTGGCATTGTATGCCTCTTGTATGTATCCCCATCTATTATGTAATGTTGATGTAATGATATCCACCTTGCAAAAGCGTTTCAATATGCGGGTCTATCCTTGGTGGGACCTTCGAGTTCCTTTTGGATAGGGTCGCATATTGGGCGTGACAAAAAGCGTATCGATATGCGGTTCTATCCTTGGTGGGACCTTCGAGTCTCTTTAGGATAGTATCGCATATTGGGCATGACACATATCTTCCTTTTGCCTAAGAATCAAAGAAGGTAGGAGCAGGGAGAGTAACATGGACAGCGCGACGTCTGTCAAAGATTAGTCGATACCGGAGGATATGTTCGTTTCTCTCAAGAAAATGATGATTAATAATGGCATTATAATCTAAATAAGCGGGAGGCAACTCCCTATCATTTTCATGTACCGGTATACCAAGATAGTTAGACACACGGGTTGCATAAATCCCACCAAACAAATCTCCATCTAAACCATTATTATGCAACCTACGTGCAACAATTGCCCCCAAATTGTATTGTTTATCACCTAATACAACACTCTTGAGAACACAAAGATCTAGAACACACATGTGACAAGCTTCATCTTTACCTTTAATGCATCTACCTGCGAAGAGAGCAAAATAATGTATAGCAGGAAAATGAATGCTCCCTATGGTAGCTTGTGCTATTTCTCTAGATTCTCCCACAGTGATACTAGCAAGAAAGTCTTTATATTCAGATTTACGAGGTTCATTAACACTGCCCCACTGCGGGAGTTTACAAGTAGTAGTTAAGTCTTCTAAGTCCATGGTATATGATTTATCATAAAGATCAAACAGGACATTTTGAGAATTGCGCGAAGATGTAAATTTAAACCTTCTCGCGAAGGAGTTGGTCAAATGGTATTATTGGGGGCACTATCTTGCATGAAGTCCTCAAGGTCAGCATTGCACACATATGCATCAAATTCATTCTTGATGCTTGCTTTGACCATAAACTCCTCTGACGGCCATTCACAAGGCCACACGTAAGCTACCCTCGGTGGTTCATCGTCTTGCTCACGTATTGTGAGCCTAGGTGCTTGCTTTCTTGAAGAACCACCTTGGTACATTTTCCTGGACATATTTCTTCCCCTGAAAAATTTCTGAAAATTTTAGTAGCTCAAAATAAAAGTGAACCAAACTCAACAATATTGATAGCAACTACTCCCACAAGTGCCTAGAGACTATATCACGCATTAGAATTACTTGGGACCATATAAATTTGACATGCAAGCTCAAGAACAGGGTCACCTAGGCAGCAAAAGATTGCAATGAATAAAGCACTAGAACAAAAACTAATTGGACCATTGGAGGAGTCACTTACCAAAGAACAATCCCCCAAAGCAGTTTTGTGAATGGAGCTTTGAGCAAAGAGATCGAAAATGGCAGCAAAATGAGCTAGAACTCGTGCTTGAGCTGGATGAAGATTTTTTTGGGAGGAAGATGAAGTGTGTGGGTGCAGGAATAAGTGGAGGGGGCCACCATGGGCCCATGAGGCAGGGGGCGCGCTCAGGGGGGTAGGGCGCGCCCCTGACCCTCGGGGCTAGGTGCCAGCTCCCCCTGCTGTGTTCTTGGTGCCAGATATTCTCAAATATTCTAGAAAAATCATATTAAATTTGCAGGGCATTTGGAGAACTTTTATTTTCAGGATATTTTTATTGCATGGATAATTCAGAAAACAGACATAAAATACTAATTTTACTTTATTTAATCTAAATAACAGAAAGTAAAAGGAGGGTACAGAAGGTTGTGCCTTCTAACTTCATCCATCTCATGATCATCAAAAGGAATCCACTAACAAGGTTGATCAAGTCTTGTTAACAAACTCATTCCGAATAACATGGAACCAGAGAAATTTCGAATAACACTAGGTTACCTCAACGGGGATATGCGCATCCCCAATAATAAGAATATCATATTTCTTCTTGACAGTAGGAAGGGGAAATTCAAAACCTCCAATAATAATAGAATTGATGTTATGAACTTGAGGTTGTTCCTTCGGAAAGTGTACCGTATGCTCATTACCATTAACATGAAAAGTGACATTGCCTTTGTTGCAATCAATAACATCCCCTGTAGTATTCAAAAAGGGTCTACCAAGGATAATCGACATACTATCGTCCTCGGGAATATCAAGAATAACAAAGTCCGTTAAGATAGTAACGTTTGCAACCACAACAGGCACATCCTCACAAATACCGACAGGTATAGAAGTTGATTTATCAGCCATTTGCAAAGATATTTCAGTAGGAGTCAACTTATTCAATTCAAGTCTACGATATAAAGAGAGAGGCATAACACTAACACCGGCTCCAAGATCACATAAAGCAGTTTTAACATAGTTTCTTTTAATGGAGCATGGTATAGTTGGTATTCCTGGATCTCCAAGTTTCTTAGGTATTCCACATTTAAAAGTGTAATTAGCAAGCATGGTAGAAATTTCAGCTTTCGGTATCTTTCTTTCATTTGTAATAATATCTTTCATATATTTAGCATAAGGATTCACTTTAAACATATCAGTTAAACGCATACACAAAAATATAGGTCTAATCATTTTAGCAAAGCGCTCAAAATCCTCATCATCCTTTTTCTTGGATGGTTTAGGAGGAAAAGTCATGGGTTTCTGAACCCATGGTTCACTTTCTTTACCGTGCTTCCTAGCAACAAAGTCTCTCTTATCATAACGTTGATTCTTTGATTGTGGGTTATCAAGATCAACAGCAGGCTCAATCTCTAAATCATTATTATTGCTAGGTTGAGCATCAACATGAACATTATTATTAACATTATCACTAGTTTCATGTTCATCTCCAGATTGTGTTTCAGCATCAGAAATAGAAATACCATTGGGATTCTCAGGTGTGTCTACAACAGGTTCACTAGAAGCATGCAAAGTCCTATCATTTTTCTTTTTCTTCTTTTTAGAAGGACTAGGTGCATCTAAATTATTTCTCTAAGAATCTTGCTCAATTCTCTTAGGGTGGCCTTCAGGATACAAAGGTTCATGAGTCATTTTACCCGTTCTAGTAGCCACTCTAACACCAAAATCATGTTTTATTATTTAATTCATTGAGAAAATCACTTTGAGCTTTAAGTACTTGTTCTGCTTGAGTGGTAACCATAGAAGCATATTTACTAATGAGTTTAAGTTCACCTTTAACTCTAGCCATATAATCACTCAAGTGTCCAATCATGTAAGCATTACTCTTTAATTCTCTACCAACATAAGCATTGAAATATTCTTGTCTATCCATAAAGTCATCAAATTCATCCAAGCATTGGCTAGCAAACTTAGTAGGTAGGATTTCAACCTTATCATATCTATAGAGAGAATTTACCTTTACTACCTGTGACGGGTTATCAAGACCATATGTTTCTTCGATAGGTGGTATATTAAGGCCATGTATTTCTTCAACAGGAGGTAAATTTTTAACATCTTCAGCTTTAATACCTTTTTCTTTCATAGATTTCTTTGCCTCTTGCATGTCTTCAGAACTGAGAAATAGAACTCCCCTTTTCTTTGAAGTTGGTTTAGGAGTTGGCTCAGGAATTGGCTCAGGAAGAGTCCAATTATTTTCATTAGTCAACATATTATCCAATAGCAATTCAGCTTGATCAACTATTATTTCCCTGAAAACGCAACTGGCACAACTATCCAAGTGGTCCTTGGAAGCATCATTTAGTCCATTATAAAAGATATTAAGTATTTCATTTTTCTTAAGAGGATGATCAGGCAAAGCATTAAGTAATCGAAGAAGCCTCCCCCAAGCTTGTGGAAGACTCTCTTCTTCAATTTGCACAAAATTATATATTTCCCTCAAGGCAGCTTGTTTCTTATGAGCAGGGAAATACTTAGCAGAGAAGTAATAAATCATATCCTAGGGACTACGCACACAACCAGGATTAAGGGAATTAAACCATGTTTTAGCATCACCCTTCAATAAGAATGGAAATATCTTAAGGATATAATAGTAGAGAGATTTCTCATCATTAGTGAACAGGGTGGCTATATCATTCAATTTAGTAAGATGTGCCACAACGGTTTCAGATTCATAGCCATAAAAAGGATCAGATTCAACCAAGTAATTATCTCAAGATCGACAGAGAAATCATAATCCTTATCAGTAACAAAGATAGGTGAAGTAGCAAAAGCAGGGTCATATTTCATTCTAGCATTCAGAGTTTTCTATTTCAGTTTAGCTAATAACTTCTTAAGATAAGATCTATCATTACAAGCAAGAAAATCTCTAGCAGTTTCTTCATCCATAACATAACCCTCTGGAACAACAGGCAGTTCATATTTAGGGGGAGAACCTTCATCGTCACTATCTTCAATAATATCAGTTTCAATAATTTCATTCTCTCTAACCCTAGCAAGTTGTTCATCAAGATATTCACCTAGTGGCATAGTAGTATCAAGCACAGAAGTAGTTTCATCATGAGCATCATGCATAGTAGAAGTGGCATCATCAATAACATGTGACATATCAGAATTAATAGCAGAAGCAGGTTTAGGCGTCGCAAGTTTACTCATAACAGAAGGAGAATCTAGTGCAGAGCTAGATGTCAGTTCCTTACCTCCCCTCGTAGTTGAGGGATAAATCTTAGTTCTTTCGTCTTTCAAGTTCCTTATAGTGATCAGCAGATATAAATCCCAAGTGACTCAAAGAATAGAGCTATGCTCCCCGGCAACGGCGCCAGAAAATAGTCTTGATAACCCACAAGTATAGGGGATCGCAACAGTTTTCGAGGGTAGAGTATTCAACCCAAATTTATTGATTCGACACAAGGGGAGCCAAAGAGTATTCTCAAGTATTAGCAGTTGAGTTGTCAATTCAACCACACCTGGATAACTTAGTATCTTCAGCAAAGTATTTAGTAGCAAAGTAGTATGGAAGTAACGGTAACAGTAGCAAAAGTAACAGTAGCAGTTTTGTAGTAATTGTAACAGTGGCAACGGTAAAGTAAATAAGCAAAACAAAATATGTGAAAAGCTCGTAGGCATTGGATCGGTGATGGATAATTATGTTGGATGTGATTCCTCATGTAATAGTTATAACATAGGGTGACACAGAACTAGCTCCAGTTCATCAATGTAATGTAGGCATGTATTCTGAATATAGTCATACGTGCTTATGGAAAAGAACTTGCATGACATCTTTTGTCCTACCCTCCCGTGGCAGCAGGGTCCTAATGGAAACTAAGGGATATTAAGGCCTCCTTTTAATAGAGTACCGGACCAAAGAATTAGCACTTAGTGAATACATGAACTCCTCAAACTACGATCATCACCGAGAAGTATCCCAATTATTGTCACTTCGGGGTTGTCAGATCATAACACATAATAGGTGACTATAGACTTGCAAGATAGGATCAAGAACTCACATATATTCATGAAAACATAATAGGTTCAGATCTGAAATCATGACACTCGGGCCCTAGTGACAAGCATTAAGCATAGCAAAGTCATAGCAACATCAATCTCAAAACATAGTGGATACTAGGGATCAAACCCTAACAAAACTAACTTGATTACATGGTAAATCTCATCCAACCCATCACCGTCGAGCAAGCCTACGATGGAATTACTCATGCACGACGGTGAGCATCATGAAATTGGTGATGGAGGATGGTTGATGATGACGACAACGGCGAATCCCCCTCTCCGGAGCCCCGAACGGACTCCGGATCAGTCCTCCTGAGAGAGATAGGGCTTGGCGGCGGTTCCGTATCGTAAAAAGCGATGAAACATTTTTTCTAATTTTTTTCGCCACGAAAGCAAATATATGGAGTTGGATTGAGGTCGATGGACGTCTAGGGGGCCCACAAGGCAGGGGGCACGCCCTAGGGGGGGTGCCCCCCACCCTCGTGGACAGGGTGTGGGGCCCATGGTGCTGATTCTTCCGCTAGTATTTTTATTAATTCTGAAAAGTTGCTCTATGGATTTTCAGGTCATTCCGAGAACTTTTATTTCTGCACAAAAATAACACGGCAGTTCTGTTGAAAACAGCGTCAGTCCGGGTTAGTTCCATTCAAATCATGCAAGTTAGAGTCCAAAACAAGTGCAAAAGTGTTTGGAAAAGTAGATGCGACGGAGACGTATCAATACGTCTCCAATGTATCTATAATTTTAGCTTACTCCATGCTGTTTTATTATCAAACTTGGATGTTTTATAATTATTATATAGGCATTTTATATCATTTTTTGGTACTAACCTATTGACATAGTGCCAAGTTCAAGTTGCTGTTTTCTGCACGTTTTATATGTCGCGGGAAATCAATATTAGATGAGGTCCAAATGCCACGCCAATTTATGATGATTTATTATGGGCCAGAAGGAACACAATGGGCCCTGGTTGCACCTTGGGGAGTCTCGAGGAGGGGACAACCCACCAGGGCGTGCCAGGAGGCCCAGGCGCGCCCAGGTGGGTTGTGCCCACCTCGGGTGCCCCCTGGACCGACTCTTTGCTCTATAAATACCCCAATATTCCAGAAACCCTAGGGGAGTCAACGAAATTTTCATCCAACCGCCGCAGAGTCTAGAACTACGAGATCCAATCTAGACACCATCGCGGACGGGTTCATCACTTCCATTGGTGCCTCTCCGATGATGCGTGAGTAGTTCTCTTGATTATCAATACAATGATCTCTTGGATATCCATTTGATGTAAGTCTTTTGGCGGTGTGTTTGTTGGGATCTGATGAACTTCGAGTTTGTGATCAGTTATATCTTTTCATATCCATGAAAGTTATTTGAGTTCTTCGATCTCTTATATGTGTGATCTCTTATAGGCTCGTATTTCTTCTCCGATATTTGGTTTTTTTTTGGCCAACTTGATCTATTTATCTTGCAATGGGAAGAGGTGCCCGGTAGTGGGTTCGATCTTACGGTGCTTGATCCCAGTGACAGAAAGGTAACCGACACGTATGTATCGTTGCTACTAAGGATAAAAAGACGGGATCCATATCTTCCGCAATAGATAAACGGATCTTGTCTACATCATGTCATCGTTCTTATTGCATTACTCTGTTTTTCCATGAACTTAATACACTAGATGCATGCCGGATAGCAGTCGATGTGTGGGGTAATAGTAGTAGATGCAGGCAAGAGTCGGTCTACTAATCTTGGACGTGATGCCTATGTAATGATCATTGCCTGGATATTGTCAAGATTATTTGAAGTTCTATCAATTGCCCAACAGTAATGTTCACCCACCGTTCGTTATTTTTCTAGAGAGAAGCCACTAGTAAAACCTACGGCCCCCGGGTCTTCTTTCTCATATATTTGCCTTGCGATCTATTTTTTCCTTGCATTTATTTTCAGATCTACTAAACTAAAAAATACAAAAATACCTTGCTGCAATTTATTTGTTCCGCGATCTATTTATCCTATCTACAAATTTACCTCACGTCCTTTGCCTATCTTGAGGCGCTGAACCCCGAAAGGGATTGACAACCCCTTTAACACGTCGGGGTGTTGTTCTTTGTGTGTAGGGGTTGTTTATGTTGTGTCGCTTCATTATCCTACTGGTTCGATAACCTTGGTTTCATATCTGAGGTAAATACCTACCACCGTTGTGCTGCATCATCCTTCCTCTTTGGTGAAATACCAACGTAGCTTCAAGCGACATCAATGCCAGAGGCGGTGGCGGCTCGTCAGAGGCCGACTCGAGGCGAGGCCTCGGCGGTGGAGGCTGGTGACTCGAAGCAAAGTTGAGCGAGGGCAGCACGAGGCGGCGGATTGAGCAAGGGGCAGCTCGGAGCTACGGTCGCGGCTATGGAGTTGGGCGGTGGTGACTTAGCCCTGGCAGTGAAGGTAGGCGGTGGCTTGAGATGAGGCCGACACGGCAGTGCCGCTCGGAGGTGATGACTCGACGGCAGCGGCTTGAAGGCCGGCAGAGGCGGCTTGGCAACGACGGTGCTAGGAGGCAGCGGCCCGAAGCCACACAGGTGAGGGTGAGCCGCATCGGCGGCTTCGGCACGCCGATGAGGGCGGCTCGGAAACAGGCACAAGGTGGAGGTGAGCCCATGGCGACAGCATCACAGGAGTCCAGGTCGTCACAGTATCCACTTCTAAGTTGGATTTAATTCATACTCCATTTGAACATTCCTTTTCTTTCTTGAGCTAGTATCTCTGTCAGAATCCATCATGATCTGTATAGTGCCTCGCTTTAGCTGCTACTTCATGCTTCCTTTTGTCATGATGTATGATTGAACGTCCGATTCCTCTTTTTGTACTAATACTTTTGTTGTAGCCTTCTATAATCTAATATTGTGTGTTTGTGCAATCGCCGACCCGGTGTTTTGACAGATAACCCACATTTTGTCGGGCGGCGTAGTGACGAAATTTGCCTTCATGTTAGTTTTGGAAGATTACAGTTGCAACAGAATCAATCTCAAATCTAGCAGATCTCGAGACTTCGGTGGTGGAGATATCGCAACCTTAATCTCTTAAACTCAATTTTGTTCCATGAAGTTCTGACTACTCGCACAGTGCTGAGGTATATCCTTCCGCGCCGATTCTTCTTCATCCAACCAATCACGAGCTTCTCGATCCCTGAGAGAGGTCCCTCCAAGAACACAATCCACCGTGCATAGGCCGCATGGTGGGTGCCAACTATCGTGGTTTTGATACAACAGGTGTCCTCATGAAAGGACTTAGTGGTAAGGCCATCGCAACTAGGCAGTAGCTTGAACGGGGTTAGTCGGAATCGAGAGGCGTGAGTTTTTACCCAGGTTTGGCCCCTCACGGTGGAGGTAAAAGCCAACATCCTACTTGATTTCTATTGATGATCGTGGTATCAATTACAAGGGCGCTATTCCACTGCCTTTGTCTCGAGAGCTATCAAAACATCTGTCTCGAGACTTGTTTGTCTAAAACCTGTATATCTCTTTTCTCTCCCTCTTGGGGTGCCTTGCCCCTCCTTATATAAGTTGAAGGGGTTGGCTTACACGTATAGTCCTAGTAGGATTAGGACTTAGTCTATTCTGGCTGCTTATCGTGGGCGACTTACCGCGGGCTTCTTATCACAGGCTTCTTATTACGGGTGGCTTAAGCCTAGAGATGACTTATCCTCAGGGTGGCTTAAGCCCAGAGATGACTTAACATCAGGGTGCCTTAAGCCTAGAGATGACATATCCTCAGGGCGGCTTTAGCCCAGAGACTTAATCTCAGGGCAGCTTAAGCCTAGAGATGACTTAACCTCAAGGCAACTTAAGTCTAGGGATGACTTAACCTCAAAGATGACTTAAGTCCAGAGATGACTTAACCTCAGAGATGACTTAAGTCCAAAGATGACTTAACTTCATGAGTCGGGTCTAGCCACGTGTAATTCCCCCGACACACGGCTACTGTTCATCCTACTGTTCATCCAGCCTCCACGGGGTCATGTTCATCCACTTCCAACCGGCTAGGGTGCGGCGGCCTCCTTGGGGTTCTGTTCATCCAGGGGCAACCATCTACTACCACTGGGTCTTGTTCATCTAGCGGCAACCGCCTACACACGGCTGGGATCCTGTTCATCCAACCCCCATAGGGAATTGTTCATCCACAGGCAACCAACAGGCTAGGTCGACTCACCACATCTCGACTCGTTCTACATATCGCACACGCGGCAGCAACGGGCACTGTTCATCGAGAGGCAACCCAACACGCTGGGTGGCTATGTCTCACACGGGGGCTCGATCGGCTTCAATATAAGCAGCAGCAGCATTCTATCGCTCGGGTTTAGTTAGTAGCACTAGCGGACGAATCGCTCGGGTTCGGTTAGCAGCAAAGGGATCCATCGACTTCAGTATGTAGTGTGATTGATCGATCACTCTAGTTCAGTAAGCGAACGCCTCGCTCGGGTTTAGTTAGCGAGCGCCTCGCACATCAATTGCGCGTACGAGAGAAATGCGCAACCACACTGCATCGCTCGGCCCGACCACCCACCGTAACAAGGGACTCCACAAAAATTTCATCACCCTTACTTCTACTGCGATTTTTTATGTCATGGACGGTCCAAAGAATGTCATGCAGGTGCGTCCCCGGCCCACCTAGGACGAATAGCCAATTTTCTGTCATGATTTTTCGTCATAGAAGTAGGAGCCCACCACATATATGATGATACATGTTTTTGTCACAATTATCATCATAGAAGTGTCATAACCATGACAAAAAAAGTTCTCGTTCGGGCCATAATGTCAGGGATGTGTCTTTTTTGTAGTGCCTTGATGGACAATTCCGTCAACCAGCCTCTCAGTCAACTGGTGATGAAACTGCAAGCTAAGGTATTATAGCAAAGGCCTCAAGGCAAAATCCTTAGAGTGAAGATCCTAGAGTCATGACACACTATGAACTTCTCATCAGCTTCACCAGAAGGTGGACCGCAATCATGAGTGGGTTAAGCGTCAGCTTGCTGCTATTCTTGCAAATATGACAGTAACACAAAACTCAGTTCACAAAAATCACTACTATGCCCATGAGATATTTGACAGAAGTTGGGCCATATTATCACATCTGAAGACTCCTGAAGAACTTGCAAAGATGGCATTCACAAAGGACTTTGATTGGTCCTATCTGCCCAAAAAGAAGTTCAAGAGAGTGCAAGTTACTTGGCTCGTCCCAAGCTTGGTGTCTCCTTCACACTCTACCGACAAAAATCAAGATGTTGAAGACACTGTTGCAGGCCCTTCTTCATCACGCAACCACGACACCGATGCTGGCGCTCCTCCGAATTCATCAAGATGATACTCTTCAGGGGTGTTATTCCTAAGTTTCATCTCTTTTTGGTAATTTGATGACAAAGGGGGTATTTGAGTTAGTCTTCAAGTGGGTTGTTATATCGAGATGTTTTTTTGCTAAGTTGAGACTCTTGGTTTTATTTGACGCGTTGTATGACGGGATGTAACTTAAAAACTGTTGGTGGTCTGACTCTTTTGCTAGACTTTATCTGCATGCGTTGTGCCTCAATGATATATATGCTTATGCATGTTGTATTTCATCAGTCACCAGTTTTCATCATGCATTCAAATTCTTCGTACCTTATGATCATGCATGATTGCATTCCAATATATAGGGGAGATCTCCACAATTTCAACCTGCCATGTGCATTTGCAATCCAAAGCAAATTCATCTTATGCACATATTCAGGGGGAGTTCTGTTGGAAATATGCCCTAGATGCACTAATATTTGTACTATAATATCTCCATATTCATAATTATAGAGTTTACATTCTATGTTATAACTGCTATGATCCTGGAATATGCGATTCAGTGGAAAACTCATATGCACGTGTGGAATGATAAATTGTAAAATAAAAGGTTCCCAGTCTTGCCTCTAGGACTACCTCAAGTGTTGTTGGTGATCACATTTTTCAGATATTAGGATATCGTTAAGTGTAACGATAGTCCTAAAACAACACTGGGATTATGATGTTAGGAGAACGATCATATTGAATCGACCCAAAATTATTTGTTATGAATTGAGTTAATACCGTCTGTGCTAAATTGTAATAACATGGAGTGTTAACGTGTGACTTTGCTCATTAGACCATGAGAGTATCATAGTCACTTCTTACCATACGGTGGGCTTTGGGGTTGCTCAGACATCACATGTAATACGGTGATCATAACGACAACTTATAGGTTGATCGGAAAGTTTGACAAGGGACTAGATAGCTCGAGAGTGAGATTTGCTGCTCTGGCAATTGACAGATATTCTTAGGGACCTCTCAGTGTGACAGCATCGATCATCATCTGGCCAGACACATGTGACTTCCTCAAGGGGATGCCGGAACACAATAACGAGAAAGAATAACAAAACCGGTAATGAGGATTTTGGTATAGTGAGCATGGTGATGACTCAAGAGGATACCGATACATCTCGAGTTTTGTGAAGTATCGTGAACAAAAGGAACATCACATAATAACCAAAGGTTCACTCGAATATCATTCATGTGATCATAGGGATCGATATGTATGTCCATGGTCCCACTGTGGGTCATTGAATGAACGTTTCATTCATGTCTATGAGTTTCCAAACCTACAGGGTGCTACTCGTGAGCTGCGTTGGGATTTCCTCAAAGAGGAGAGGATGATGCGGTACATTAGAGATAAGTATTTCTCTAATTTAAGAACCAAGGTTATCAATCCATTAGGAGAACCACACAGAACCTCTTTAGCAGCACTTGCACACACAACAACAAATACTTGCACCCAACACAAACAAGGGGGTTGTCAATCCCCTAGGCACCAAGTTTTTTCTTCATTTGGACTCTGTATGATATTGATTTCCTGAAAAGCCAAAAAACAAGCAAAAAACAGCAAGTAGCAATGGGCACTAGGTTATAGGTTAGTCCCAAAAATGATATATAATTGCATAATAAACATCCAAGATTGATACTTTAATAGCATGGAACAATCAAAAAATATAGATACATTGGACACATATCAAGCATCCCCAAGCTTAATTCCTACTCGTCCACGACTAGGTAAATGATAAAAACATAATTTTTGATGTGGAATACTACCTATCATGTTCATCATGTAATCTCTATTTCGTGGTATGAATATTAAGATCCGAGTGATTCAAAGCAATAGTCCATAGTTCGACATAAAAACAATAATAATAAGGCATACCAACAAATAATCATGTCTTTCAAAACATCAATGCTAAAGAAAGTTATCCCTACAAAATCATATACCTTAGCATGCTCCATCTGCTTAACACAACATATTTATTATGCACAACCCCAATGACAAGCCGAGCAATTGGTTCATACTTTTTAACGCGCTTCAGCTTTTTCAAATCTCACGCAATAGATGGTCACAAGCCATGGATATAGCACTATGGGTGGAATAGAGTATGGTGATGGAGATAATATGGAGAAGACAAAAAAGGAGAAAGTCTTACATTGATGAGGCTAATCAACGGGCTATGGAGATGCCCATCAATTGATGTCAATGCAAGGCGTAGGAGTTGCCATGCAGCAGAAGCACTAAGAGTTATAAGTGTATCAAAGCTCAAAAATAAAACTAAGTGGGTGTGCATCCAACTTGCTTTCTCATGAAGACATCGGGCATTTGAGGAATCCCATCATTGGAATATACAAGCCAAGTTCTATAATAAAAAATTCCCACTAGTTATATACAAATGAAAGCATAGGAGACTCTCTATATGAAAAACATGGTGCTACTTTGAAGCACAAGTGTGGAAAGGATAGTAACATTGCCCCTTCTCTCTTCTTCTCTCATTTTTTTCTCATTTTTTTGTTGGGCTCTTTTCGGCCTCTCTTTTTTGCGGGCTCTTTTTGGCCTCCTTCTTTTATTTTCTCACTTGGGACAATGCTCTAATAAATATGATAATCATCACAGTTCTATGTACTTACAACTCGATACTAGAACAAGATATGACTCTATATGAATGCCTCTGGCAATGTATTGGGATGTGCAATGATCTAGCATAACATGTATAAAAAATGATGAACGGTGGCTGAGCCACAAATGCTATGTCAGCTATATGATCATGAAGAGCAATATGACAATAATGATATGTTTCATAATAAAACGGAACGGTGGAAGTTGCATGGCAATATATCTCGGAATGGCTATGGAAATGCCATAATAGGTAGGTATGGTGGCTATTTTGAGGAAGATGTAAGGAGGCTTATGTGTGATAGAGCATATCATATCACGGGGTTTGGATGCACCGGTGTAATTTGCACTACATCTCAAGGTGAGAAAGGGCAATGCACGGTACCGAAGATGCTAGCAAATTGCAGAAAGGTGAGAGTGTGTATAATCCATGGAGTTGCATTAGTCATAAAGAACTCACATACTTATTGCAAAAGTTTATTAGCCCTCGAAGCAAAGTACTACTACGCATGCCCCTAGGGGGATATATTTGTAGGAAAAGACCATCGCTTGTCCGGAACCGCCACTCATAAGGAAGATAATCAATAAAAAAGCATGCTCCAACTTCATAGCATAATGAGAGACTATACATGCATGCTTCAGGAATCACAAACCTTAATGCCAATGTTCTTACTAAACCATAGTTACTCACAAGCACAACCCACATACTACCACCTTTATATCACAAAACTATTGCAAGGAATCAAACTTATCATATTCAGTGATCTACATGAAAGTTTTTAGTATACCCCTCTTGAATAGCTATCATATTAGGACCAAATTCATAACCCATACTAATTTCCATTAGTACTAAAAGATATAAGTGAAGCATGAGAGTGTAACTATTTCTTTCAAATAAAACCGCCGCCATGCTCAAGAAGATATAAGTGAAGCACTAGAGCAACTGCCTAGTTCAAAAGATATAAGTGAAGCACATAGAATATTCTAACAAATCACAAATAATGTGTGTCCCTCTCAAAAAGGTGTGTCTGTCAAACATGATTGTGAAAAACTAAAAAGAAAACAAAGCAAAGACTCATATAATGCACGGCGCTCCAAGCAAAACTCATATCATGTGATGAATAAAAATATAGCTCAAAGTAAAATTACCGATAGTTGGTAGAAGAAAGAGGGGATGCCTTCTGGGGCATAACTAAGCTTAGGTGCTTGGGAGTCCTTGAATATTACCTTGGGGTGGCTCGGGCATCCTCAAGCTTAGAGTCTTGCCACTCCTTATTCCTTCATCCATCATGATCTCAGTCAAAACTTGAAAACTTCAGCACACAAAACTCAACAAAGACCTTCGTGAGATCCATTAGTATAACAAAGAAAATCGCTACTTTAGGTACTATTGTAAACCCATTCATATTTTATTACTGCATCATACCTATTGTATTCTAACTTCACTATGGCTTATACTCCCTGATACAATCCATAGATTCATCAAAACAAGCAAACAACACAATAAAAACAGAATCTGTCAAAAACAGAACAGTCTGTAATAATTCAAACAATGACCATACTTCTGTAACTCCAAACAAATTGAAAAATTAGGACAATGTGAGAAATTGTATATAAATCATTTTAAAACAAATCAGAATTTCATCACGCTCTAGCAAATCTCAACAATTCTACTAATGGACGCAAAAGTTTCTGTTTTTGCACAGAATCAAAGCAACTATCATCCAAATCATCCTAAAGGCTTTACTTGGAACAAGCCCTAATTTAAACACAAAAACACAATCATAACAGTAGCATAATTGTGTTCACACAAAAAACCAGAAAAAGAAACAAGAAAGTTAAGATATATATTGGTTTGCCTCCCAACTAGCGCTATTGTTGTATGCCCCTAGCAAGGCGTAATGCATAGTTTCAAGTGTTGTCATCCTTCATTCCCAAGTCATTTTTAATCAAATATTCTAAAAAAATCTTAGTAAATCTCTCTTTTCATACCCCACTTTTATAGTAGGAGAGCTCAAACTATTGAAAGGACTTTGTTCAGTAATTTTAACATCCATTAACCCAAATTCTGAATCATCCCCATAAACATCCTCATATAAAACCTGTAATCCATGGGTTCCCAAGCCATCTCCTAAAACCACTCATTACTAAATCCTTCATCAATTACCCTAGTAATCCACTCAAATTTATCGCAGGTATGGTGGTACTAAGTTTTAATAATTTCGGCATAAGGAACTCTCCACCTAAGATTCTCATATAAGAAAAATAATTTTCAAATTCAAAAGTATGTTTAGTGTCTTTATCATGGAGGATTTCTTCAATGGTATGTTGCTCGAAATTTATCTGGTAACAAGAAAAAGATCTCTAGCTTCACGAATTATACGATCAAATTCATGCATAAGAATGATAGTAGCAATCTTTTTAATTTTAGGGTAATGGATATTGGGGAACTCATAAAATATCTTTTGTAGGGATGGATGCCTACGCACAAATTGTCTTTCTAACTTGACCACTAGCATGGCAATAGAATCAACATAGCAACTTGTTTTATCAAGAATAAACCCTCATAAAATCGGTATAACTCCCGTGCAATCAAAGAATTCTTGGATAATATTCTTCCCAATAATATTTCTGCTTCCCACATGATATATTTTAGTTTTAAGATTTGTGGGATCGCCAGGCTCCGGAAGATCATGATTAAGATCAACGAACATTAGCGTTTCCTCAAGAGATTCACTAGTGCTATCCTCACTAGCACTTTCAATGTTAACCTTGTCAAATCCCAGCATGATAGCAACTTCAAGCAAGCAAACAAGCAAAAAGGCAAACAGAAAATATATACTATATTTTTGTGAAAACATTTTAGAGGTGGGAGAGATGAAAACAAGAGGAAAATGGAAAATAATGTAAATGAAAGGAGAATGAAATTTTATGCGATGGTACTTGATAGATGTTGATGATTTCTCCCTCGCAATGCTGGCAGAAATTCTTCCTACTACTTGTGAGTTGCATTGGGATTTCCACGAAGAGGAGAGGATGATGTAGTACAGTAGAGATAAGTATTTCCCTCGGTTAAGAACCAAGGTAATCAATCCAGTAGGAGAACCACGCAACACCTCATTAGTAGTACCTACACACAAAATAACAAATACTTGCACCCAACACGAATAAGGGTTGTCAATCCCTCGATGGTTAATTGCAAGGATCAAATCTTGTAGTGATAGATAGATAGATAGATAGATAGATAGATAGATAGCACAAAAATACCAAAAGTAAAGTAAAGTAAATTGCAAAGGTATTTTTGGTATTTTAATATATGATAAAAAGTAGACCCCGGGGCAATATTTCTTTCATTAGAGGATTCTCTCTTGAAAATAGCATATGGTGGGTAAACAAATTATCGTTGGGCAATTGATAGAAAAACGAATAATCATGATGATATCCAAGGCCACGATCATGTATATAGGCATCACGTCTGAGAAGTAGAATGACTCCTGCCTGCATCTACTACTATTACTCCACACATCGACCGCTATCCAGCATGCATCTAGAGTATTAAGTTCATAAAGAATGGAGTAACACCTTAAGCAAGATGGCATGATGTAGACAAAGTAAACTCATACATGAATAAACCCCATATTTTTATCCTTAATGGAAACAATACAAATACATGGCTTGTCCCCTTCTATTACTTGGATATAGATCACCGCAAGATTGAACCCATCACAAAGCACCTCTCTCATTGCAAGAAAAATAAATCTAGTTGGCCAAACCAAATCAATAGATCAGAGAGAAATACAAAGCTATAATAATCATGCATAAAAGAGTTCAGAGAAGACTCAAATAATATTCATGGATAGTCTGATCATAAACTCACAATTCATCGGATCCCAACAAACACATCGTAAAAAGTGATTACATCGAATAGATCTCCAAGAACATCGAGGATAACATTGTATTGAAGATCAAAGAGAGAGAAGAAGCCATCTAGCTACTAGCTATGGACCTGTAGGATGTGGTAAACTACTCAGACATCATTGGAAGGGTAATAGAGTTGATGTAGAGCCCCTCCATGGTTGATTCCCCCTTCGGCAGAGTGCCGAGGAAGGCCTCCAGATGGGATCTCTCAAGAACAGAAACTTGTGGCACCGAAAAAAGTATTTCGGGTGGCTCTCTGATGTCAGGGGAATATATGAGAATTTATAGAGGTAGAATTAGGTCAAGAGGTGCCACGAGGGGCCCACAAGCCTGGGGAACCCTAGGGCGTGCCTCCCGAGCTTGTCGCTCAATCGTGGCTCGTCAGGTCTTCTCGCGAACCTTCTTCTAGGGTCTCTTCTCGTCCAGAAAAAACTAATCCAAAGTTTTTCCTTCGTTTGGACTATCTTCGGTATTGATTTCCTGAAAAGCCAAAAAAAGCAAAAAAAACAACAATTCACACTGGGCATTAGTTTAATAGGTTAGTCGCAAAAATAATATATAATTGCATAATAAACATCCAAGATTGATACTATAATAGCATGGAACAATAAAAAATTAGAGATACGTTGGAGACGTATCACGGGGTCACAAGCTTAAGGAAATCACGATCTTTTGAGTCTTAGTAGGATGGGTGACATGATAATATATTTGTGGAATTATTTCATGAATATTCGGAATAGTTCTGAGAGGATCCGGAAGAGTTTCAGGGTCACCGGAAGGGTTTTAGTGAGTATTGGGTAATATCGGGTATTACCGGTAAATTATATATAGGTGGAAAATGTTCCTGGTGATGTTCAAATATATATTAAATGGTCTGAAAGTATTCAGTACATTTTATATTAAATTTTAATATCAACGGGCCTAAAAAGGCCAAGAGGTGGAAGGCAACTTGGGCCACAAAGGCCCAAGTGGAGGTGCCTCCTTCCATAAGGAAGCGAGCCGAATTGGATAATGGGAGGTTCCTCCTCCCACTCCTAGGCTGGTGCCCCAAGGGGGGGGTACTTTCCCCCTTGGTTGCAGCCCCTCATCTCCCCTCATCTCCAAGTACGGTCTACACCGACATGTCATTCTTCGGCTTCAACTCGGTGACGGTAACGATTATAATTTCATGCCGCGGCTGAATTTCTGAATTTGGTGCCACAACAATGTTTCCTAAAATGGTCGCCATGGCAACATTTTCTGGTATTGCCGCCACGCCAACATTTTTGAAACGGTTGCCATGGCAATGAAATTTTGGTTGTCACGACGCTTCAACTGGAGATTGAAGATGATCACAGAGATTCCCGGTGCCCAAGGCTATACCATATCATGCTTTTATGAGTTGCCTAAGATGTTTATCCCTTTATTGTTTGCACCCTTTGATTGCATAGTAACCAATTATTAGGGTGATCTTTCATAGTAAATATCAAGTTAAAAAGTGCTCTTCCCAGTGTTCAAACGAGATGGGAGATGTAAGGTGGAGATGGTCAGACCATGTGTGTAGATAGCACTCGGTTATCTTGAAGTTCTACCAGAATTGTTCTAAGCTCGGAGCACAAAGTATCGAAAGTTTAACAAGAGTCATATCATGATATGATCGGTAATAGTTTGCCCACCAGTCAAAACTCTCGTTATTAGTGATGTCCACATCAATGACTCAGAACTAGATTTGGATCTTGAATCACTCATTATTAATTATGAGAGATATTAATTTGAGTAGGAGTGCACTTTATATTGTTTGTTAACTAACTTAGTGCGAAAATTAATTATGAATAAATGTCTAAATGAATTTTATGTCTATCACTCTAGACCAATGGCTCGCAATATGTTCAACTTAGCCCCTATGCTTGGGCAAGAAAAGTTGGCTAGTAATGTTGGAAACTGTGTGGATTGGATCCGGAACCTAAGATTTGTTCTCAGGAGTGCTAAGAAAGAGTACATGTTGGATCAACCCCTAGGTGGTGCTCCTGGAAAGGATGCAACACCAAAAGAAGTTGCTGCTTACGCTGCTCATAGTGATGACTACGATTCAGTCCAGTGCCTCATGTTAACTTGCATGGATCTTGAACATTAGAATGATCTACTACTCAATTCATAATTGGGTCACTGGAAGTTCTGTACAAGAAGCAGGCAAGGACCTAACGTTTTAAATTAACCAAGGCCTTGATTGAATGCAAGATGAAAGAGGGTTCCTCAATGAGTGAGTATATCGAAAAGCTTGTTGGCTATGTTGATAGACTGGCTTCTCAAGAATTGGGAATTCCGCCAACACTCTGTACAGATATTGTGCTTGATTCACTCCCCCCATCATATGATGGCTTTATCATGAATTACAACATGAATAGGATGGAGAAAAGTGCAAACAAGTTGTTTGCTATGCTCAAAACTACGGAAGCTGGAATGTAGAAGAACAAAACAGTGTTGATGGTCAACAAGACCACCAGTTTCAAGAAGGGGAGCCTAGAAGAAAAAATCTACTGAAGCCGGTAAGACCGAGTCTCAGAAGAAGAACAAGGGCGGATCCTCTAAAGAGACCGAATGTTTCTAGTGCAAGCAGAAGGTACATTGGAAGCTGACACAAGTATAGGGGATCTATCGTAGTCCTTTCGATAAGTAAGAGTGTCGAACCCAACGAGGAGAAAAGGAAATGAAAAGCGATTTTCAGCAAGGTATTCTCTACCAGCACTGAAATTATCGGTAACAGATAGTTGTGTGATAAGATAATTCGTAATGGGTAACAAGTAACAAAAGTAACTAAGGTGCAGCAAGGTGGCCAAATCCTTTTTGTAGCAAAGGAAAATCCTGGACAAACTCTTATATAAAGCAAAGCACTCCCGGGGACCCATGGGAATTATTGTCAAGTTAGTTGTGACGCCCCGATAATTAAGCTACAACAACCCTCTGCTAATGATGCCACATCACTTCGATTACTGTTGCTAATCTCACGTTAATTCGAAAATGATTCAAATTCAAATTCAAAATCAAGCAAACAATAAAAGTTTTCAAATATTAAAACTAAAATGTTTAGAGTGAACCAAATAATGCATAGGTAATTATGGTGGAGAAACCACACCTTTATAAAATATTTAAATACTATCAGATGAATAAAATAGTAGCAAAAAATATTATTTAAATACTTTTAAATATTGAATAATTATGAAACTATTTTAGTTTGGGTAGCAAGTTAATGTGGTAGTGGCATATTTGGTAACATCAAATTAGGTGCCATTTTTGTATTTTGCTAAAACAAAAATAAAAGCAAAAAAACAAAAAGAAAAAAGAAAAATATATAAAAAGAAAAAAACAAAACAAAACAAAGAAAAGGCTTCCCCACCCCCTCGGCCTGGCCCAACCAGGCCGTCCCACCCCGCACCTCCCTTGGCCTATATGGCCCCTATCCCCCGAAACCCTAAACCACTACCCAGCCCACTCCCCTCGACCCCCACTCTCCCCAGTCCTTTTCCCTCTCCCATCCATGATCTGCATCGCGCCCCTAGCGTCCCCCTGCGCCACGACGCCGCCGCTCGGCACCTACCGTCGCCCCACGCCTGACATCCCTTCCCCTCGTTCTCCCTCAGCACCGCCGCCCTCCACGACGCTGGCGCACGCCACCGCCTTGGCACTGTCGCGGCGTCCGAGCTACTCTTCCTCCGCCTCGTCGACCTGCCACTCGCTGCCGGCCTCCCCGAGCGCTTCCTCGACGCACCCCGAGCTCACGGACCTCCCCTGCCGCTCCGATGTGAGCCTCCTCCTCCACCCCATCTTCCCATGTTCCCATTGCCCGGCCACACCCATCGCTCTTCCCCGCAACTGGGCGCTCGCCGCAGCGCACGCCCGTGGCCCCTCTGCAGCCGCGGCTCGCGGCCGAGGCCGCCGGCGCTCTCCGTTTCTCCAACCTGCCGCTGGCCTCCCGTAGCCACCACCGCTGACCGCGGCCCCGCACCGTCCCTCCTTGCACACACGCACTTGACGACACATCATACCATGTCACACGCGCCAGCGCCCTGCCCTGCGTAGCCCCCTGCTCCAGCATAGCCACAGCCAGCCACCGCCCACGCTGTTGTGTCGCTCCGCCGGGGCCGTGCCCAGTCGACCCCGCCAGTCCCTGGTTGTTACCGACTGCCACGGCCACCGCCTGGTTGGCCGTGCCCATCGCCGCCCGCCGACGAATGCCCGCCTATCGCCCGCTCACTAGCGTCGGCGCTTGCTCGGCCCTCACACGGGTCGGGCGCCTGAAGCGCCTGCCGCCCATGATCCAACGGATCCACGCCCGGACCCATTAAGGCCATGGGCCTATGACAGCGGGCCCCATGCCCAGAATGTTTTTAGAAATAATAATAATAATAATAATAATAATAATAATAATAATAATAATAATAATAATACATTTAATAATTTAATTAATTAATTAATTAACCAGGTTAATTGACTTAATTAATTAGGTTTAATTAATCTAATTAAGTTTAATCAACCTAATAACTACTTAAACTGTTAGTTAGTCCATGTTTCAATGACAGTGAGGACCCACTGGTCAATTTGACGAGTCAACGGTCAATGTTGATTGGGTTGTTGACTTTGACTGGCCCCACTAGTCAGTCTCTGCTAACTGGTGTGATGCCCGGACGATTAAGCTACATTAATTCCCTGCTAATGATGCCATGTGATCATGGTTACTGTTGATAAACTTACGTTGATTTAAACCCCGTTCAAATTCAAATTCAAAATCAAGTCAAACTCAAAAGTTTTCAAATGTCTAAACTAAAATGTTCATCATGTGGCAAATTTTCATTTGCTAATACTTGTGGTGAACCAACATTTTTATTTGCAAAGTGATTTAATGCCCTAAACTAAATAAAACATTTTAAAAAAAAGTTTAAATAAAATGAAAAGGACCCCCTATCTCTGCCTGGGCCATAGCCGCTTGGTAGGCCCAGTCGGCCAGCCGTCCGGCCCATCCCACTTTTCCGGAGCCGGATCCCCTGACGTACGGCCACCTGACGTTGGGCCACTGACGCGTGGGTCCGAGTCCACACGTCAGCGAGTGCGCCGTACGTCAGAGGAGCTGCGTCCCACTTTTCCCCCCGTGCGGTCGTCTCCTCCCCCCGCACTGCTGATCCAACCGAGGGGCTCGCCCCGCCGAACCGCATCGATGGCGACGCCTGGGGAGGATAAGGCCTCCACTGAAGCCTCCCCCAGATATTTCACTCCCCTGCGAACCCTAGCACTCTCAATCCCCCTCCTCTCATCCCTCTACTCCCGCGCATCCACCGCCGCCGTCATCGCCACGGGCTGCCACCCCGCGCGCTCCCCGACTGCCCTGCGCCATAGGACCGTGCCCATCCGCTCCTACGTGCTCCGCTGCTTCGCCCACGCCAAGGAACTCAAGCCGGAGCCCCAGCTGCCTCGCCGGATCCGCGTCGTCCTCGACCTTACACCCGCCGGCGACCTCCGTCGAATTCGTCATCACTGGGCCTACCCCAAGCTCGCTATGCACCTCTACAGGGCCCCTGTGAGCTGCCGCCTCCTCCACCTCTGTCCTTCTCTTAATTCTGCCGACGTAGGCGCTGCTGCTCGACTGGCATGAGATCGCTCCGCCCCGCGCCCTTTGGCCATGTCTCCGCCTGCGCAGGGCCACGCTCCGCCTAGACCGGCTGCGTCCCGTACACACCGCGTTCGTGAAGATCACCGGCCGCGGCCTCGCCTTGTATGTGCGTCTTCCTGCAGCCACCTGCACCGCGCCGAACGGCTCTCGTCGTGCCCTGCCTCTCCCTGGGTCGAACCCGGCTGCACACCACGATGCCGCTGCCGTCTCTGGCTCGCCCCGCTCCGCTGGCCCCAGCGCCCGTCGCTGGGCGCCCGCGCCCCCTGTCGCCTGCGCCACCCGCTTCGCCTCGCTATCGCCCCGTGCACGGCCTCGCCTCCCTGCTCCAGCCACTGCCGCCAAGCCTGCGGCCGACCTCCGCCCGTCCGCCCCCGTTGCTGCCCGCGCCGTCCGCCATTGCCCCGCCTGCCGCTCGCGCCATTGCTCGTCGCCGCCCCGCACTACCGCCCCTCGCAGCTGCTGGCGCCCCGCCGGCCTCGCCCCGCACCGGGCGGGCTGCGGCCTCCACGAGCGCCCGCCCCGCTTCACCGCCTGACGCCCAGCACCCTACACCCACCCCGGTCGGCCTGGGCCACTGACCAGAGGGGGCCGCCCTTGTAAATAATAATAATAAAAAAGATAATAAAAATGAAAATATTAATTCATTAAATAGGTAATTAATTAACTTACTTAGCTTAACTTAATTAGCCTAATTACCTAATTTAGTTAATTAAAACTGTTAGTTTAGTTAGGTCAATGACAGATGGGTCCCACTGCTCTGTTTGACCAGTCAACAACAGTGTTGACTGTTGTCATTATGATGATGTCGGGTTGACGTCATAACTCGCTTTTGTATTAATAATAGCTTGAGAGTATTGTTTAAACTTTAATAATTCATAGAAAAATAACCGTAACTTGGATGAAAATAATTTGTACATGAAAGTTGCTCAGAATGATGAGACAAATCCGAATACGCGGCCCGTTCGTCCGCCGCACATCCCTAGCATAGCGAACTTCGAACCTTTCCCCTCTGGTTTGGTTATCCGAAAACAAACTTCGGGAAAGCATTCCAGATGTTCTCCGCCTTCGCCGGTGTTTAGAACACCCCTAACATCGTGTTTCGTCATGTCATGCTTAGTAATGTATCTGTTCGCTCCGTATTTACTGTTTCTTCCCCCTCTTCTTTCCGGTAGACCGCGAGACTGATGCCGATGCACCTGTGATCGACCACGTCACCGACGACCCCTCCTTCTCGTCTGAGCAACCAGGCAAGCCCCCCCTTTGATCATCCCGATATCGCCCATTCCATTCTCTCATGCTTGCATTAGATCTTTCTACTGTTATTGATTGCTCCTATTCTGATGCATAGCCTACTTTTGTAACCTGTTGTTGTACCTTACCTGCTTATCCTAAACTGCTTAGTATAGGTTGGTTAGTAATCCATCAGTGACCCCCACTTGTTCTTGTTGCCCCTGCTTCATCATCGATGCCTCGATCAACGTGATTGATGACCAAAGCCCGACACCTCACATCACATTACGCCCTTTTTGTTGCTCGATTGTGCAGAGTTACCATCGAGTGTCGAGGATGGTACCTCATACATCACTCCTGATGAGATCTTTGTAGTGTAGCTATTCGGTCGTGATCATCGAGGGTGATTCCTCCTTAACCACTTCCGATACGGCTCTGTCGTGCAACACTTCAAGTGTGAACCTCGAGGGTGGTTCCTCTTACGTTCACCTTGATGATTACCTCGAGTGGAATCCACCGAGGGTGATTCCTCGGGTTTTCCCCTTGATGTTTGGACACACGGTTACATTGACTTTACATGAGACCTTGGTGAAAGTCGGGCGGGTCCGGAGAGCACCCGCAAGATTCGATCTCTGTTTAATTTTTTCTGTTCAATTAGGGATTCGGCCGATGACATGTGCCTGGCCGTCGTTGCCAAGAAGAAGGTGACGTTTGACCCCAACGTCACGGCCTACGACGCGCCGCCGATCCCTGAGGGCGTGGATGCAACTGAGGCAGAGGAGGAGGAGGGCCGCGCCGCGGCGAAGGCGGAGGAGGCGTGGACACTGCTGGGGCCCGAGTGCGCCAAGTCCGAGGCGTTCCTGCTCAACCACCGTTACGGCAACTGCGCCCGCGCCGACGACGAGAGCGACTACGAGGACTGCTACGACGATGACGACGATGAGTACGAGTATGAGGACGACGACGAGGAGGAGGATGTAGACTAGCGGGGACCTCTCTGCTGAGCCTAGGTAGGGCCGCGACGTGTTGATCTTCCGATGCCGGGCATTGACCCAGTAAAGTGTGTCCGACCAGAGTAATCAAGCGTGTTGGAAAACGTGGTGCACCCCTACAGGGAAGATTATCTATTGATAGTTGTGTCCACGGTAACGGACGTTCAGACTTATATCCTGATCTTATACAACTACAAATGGATACCTGAGATATGTGGCTCCGTGATTGCTTTCTCGCAGGGAGTCGAGGAAGGATCTCTGGGCATTAATGCTACAACATGCTTGTTAATTATAAACTGCTATTCTTTACTCTCCTACATGCTGCAAGATGCTTGGAGCTGCTTGAAGATGCTAGTCTTCGATAGGCTAGGCCTTCCCCCTCTATTCTGGCATTCTGCAGTTCAGTCTACAGATACAAACCTTCCATTTGATACCAATGCATACTTAGTATAGATCTGATGCTTGCGAGTACTTTGGATGAGTACTCACGGTTGCTTTGCTCCCCCTTTTCCCCCTTCTTTCTTCTTTCCGGTTGATGCAACCAGATGGTGGATCCCTGGAGCCAGATGCCACCGTCGACGGATGCTACTACGTGGAGACCGCCGACGACCAGGAGTAGTTAGGAGGTCCCAGGCAGGAGGCCTTGCATCTTCGATCATTGTTGTTTTGTGCTTGCCTTCTTAAGGCATCCTTGTTTAACTTATGTCTGTACTCAGATATTGTTGCTTTCGCTAACTCTTGTGTATCGAGCTATGTATTCGAGCCCTCGAGGCCCCTGGCTTCTAATATAAAGCTTGTATTCTTTTATTTGTGTCTAGAGTTGTGTTGTGATATCTTCTCATGAGTCCCTGATCTTGATCGTACATATTTGCGTGTATGATTAGTGTACGATTGAATCGGGGGTGTCACAACTGGGCCTATTGGTCAGCCACACAAGCCCATCTCTGTGTACCCATAGCAATTTAACACTTAATTTTCGAATTAAAATAATTTAGAAAATGATTTAAAATTTGAAAATTAATATAAAATAATCTGTAACTCGAATGGAAATACTTTGTACATGAAAGTTGCTCAGAACAACGAGACAAATCCGAATACACAGTCCATCCGTCCGCCACACGTCCCTAGCATAGAGAACGTGAAATAATCCACCTCCGGTTCATCTGTCCGAAAATGCGAAACACCGGGAATACTTTCTCGGATGTTTTCCCCCCTTCGCCGGTAATACCAACTATCGCGTTGGGGCACACCTAGCACCGCTCATTCTCATGTCATGCATCGTCATGCATGTGTTTGCATTATATTTATTGTTTCTCCCCCTCTTCTCTCGTTAGACACCGAGACTAATGCCGCTGCTGCCCCGATCGACTATGGTGTTGACGATCCCGCCTTCTTGCCAGAGCAACCAGACAAGCCCCCCTCCCCCTTGACCAACCCAATATCGCCTATTCCTTCTCTCTACTGCTTGCATTAGAGTAGTGTAGCTTGTTACTGCTTTCGGTTAATCCTATTCTGCTGCATAGCCTGTCTTTGCTACTGCTGTTGTTACCTTTACCTGCAATCCTAAATGTTTAGTATAGGGTGCTAGTTTATCATGAGTGGGCATACATTCTTGTCCATCTGCCATGCTATACTATCGGGCCAGGAGGTGATCGCAGGTATATACATACATACTATACAGGTGATGACTAAAGTCGGGTCAGCTCGTAGAGTACCCGCAAGTGATTCGGATATGGGGGCTGAAAGGACAGGTCGTTCCATCCAGGTAGTGGTGGACCTGGGTTCCCGACGGCTCCTAAGTGTTACTTTGAGGCAGAGCCACATGCCAGGTTGTGACCACCTAGGAGCAGGTGGGCCTGAACCCTGGTCGGCGTCCGCGGTTACTTCAAAATAACACGCTTAACGAGATCTTGGTATTTGATCTGAGTCTAGCCACTGGCCTATACGCACTAACCAACTACGCGGGAATAGTTATGGGCACTCGACATCGTGGTATCAGCCGAAGCCTTCTTGACGTCAGCGACTGAGCGGCGCGCGTCGGGTTGGACGTGTAATGCAACTTCCTTTGTAATGGAGGTTGCTAGGTCTGCTCACCGGCCGCCCATGTAATGTGCAGGTGTGCAATGGGCGATGGGCCCAAACCCCTGCGCGCTTAGGATTTAGACCAATGTGCTGACCTCTCTGTTGTGCCTAGGTAGGGCAACGACATGTTGATCTTCCGAGGCCAGGCATGACCCAAGAAAGTGTGTCCGGCCAGAGGGATCAAGCGTGTTGGGAAATGTGGTGCACCCTTGCAGGGAAGTTTATCTATTCGAATAGTTGTGTCCCTCGGTAAAAGGACGAGCCGGAGTTGTACCTCGACCTTATGACAACTAGAACCGGATACTTAATAAAACTTGCCCAGACGAGTTCCAAAGACAACTTGGTGATCGCTTTCCCACAGGGCGACGATGGGAGGATAGGCGAGTAGGATTATGCTATGCAATGACACTTGGTGAACCTACCAGCTACTCTCTTCTATATGCTTCAAGATGGAGGCTGCCGGAAGCATAGTCTTTGATAGGACTAGCTATGCCCCTCTTATTCTGGCATTCTGCAGTTCAGTCCATAGATATTACCCCTTTACACAAATACCCATGCATATGTAGTGGAGATCCTTGCTTGCGAGTACTTTGGATGAGTACACACGGTTGCTTTTCTCCCTCTTTCCACCCTTTTCCATTCTTCTCGGACGTCGCAACCAGATGTTGGAGCCCAGGAGCCTGACGCCACTGCCGACGATGACCTCTATTACACCGAGGGTGCCTACTACTACATGCAGGCCGCCGACGACCAGGAGTAGTTTAGGAGGATCCCAGGTAGGAGGCATGCGCCTCTTTCGATCTGTATCCCAGTTTGTGCTAGTCATCTTATGGCACCTTGTTTAACTTTATATCTGTACTCAGATATTGTTGCTTCCGCTGACTCTTTCTTGTTCAAGCACTTGTATTCCAGCCCTCGAGGCCCCTGGCTTGTTATATGATGTTTGTATGACTTATTTTACTTTTAGAGTTGTGTTGTGATATCCTCTGTGAGTCTTTGATCTTGATCGTACACGTTTCTGTGCATGATTAGTGTACAATTGAATCGGGGGCGTCACAAGTTGGTATCAAAGCCGACTGCATGTAGGAATCCCCCTTCCACACTCCTCGAAGTTGAGTCTAGTCACTACAAAACTTTTAATAACATGCACTACAAAAAAAGACACATCCGTGACATTTTTGGCCGAACGATTTTTTTTCTATCATACTTATAACACTTCTATGACGATAATTATTACAAAACCGGTATCATCGTAGATGTGGTGGCTCCTACTTTTATGACAAAAAATCATAACAGAAAATGGGCTTTTCGTATGGGGCGGGCCGGAGACGCACCTGCATGACATTCTTTGGGCCATCCATGACGGAAAAAATCGTGGTAGAAGTGAGGTCGAGGAAAATTTCGGGGAGTTCCCGGTTACGGTGGGTGGTCGGGACCGAGCGGTGCACGGAGGTTTGCGCATTTCTCTCATACACGTATGCGCGTGGGTGCGAGGCGTTGGGCTCTAACTAAACCCGAGCGAGGCGTTCTCCTACTGTACCCGAGCGATTGCACTGGCTACCAGGTACTAAACCCGAGCTATCGATCGATCCCTGGTTGTTAACTGAACCCGATCGAGCGATTCCTTTGCTACTGCTGCTAACTGAAGCCGATCGACCTGCTACCTCTTGACGAATAGTGAGCGTTGTTTGGGGTTGGATGAACAATTCTCGGTGGGGGTTGGATGAACAGGACCACATGGAGGTAGAGGCCATTGCCACTGGATGAACAAGACCCCGATCGAGCCGGTTGGGGTGGATGAACAGGACCCCCTGGAGGGTTGGTTGAACAGTAGCTGATAACCCACAAGTATAGCGGATCGCAACAGCTTTCGAGAGTAGAGTATTCAACTCAAATTTATTGATTTGACACAAGGGGAGCCAAAGAATATTCTTGAGTATTAGCAGTTGAGTTGTCAATTCAACCACACCTGGATAACTTAGTATCTGCAGCAAAGTATTTAGTAGCAAAAGTGGTATGATAGTAATGGTAACAGTAGCAACAGTAAAGATAAATGTTTTTGGGTTTTTGTAGTAGTTGTAACAGTAGCAACGGAAAAGTAAATAAGCGAAGAACAATATATGAAAAGCTCGTAGGCAATGGATCAGTGATGGATAATTATGCCGGATGCGATTCCTCATGCAATAGTTATAACATAGGGTGATATAGAACTAGCTCCAGTTCATCAATGTAATGTAGGCATGTATTTCATAAATAGTCATACGTGCTTATGGAAAAGAACTTGCATGACATCTTTTGTCCTACCCTCCCATGGCAGCGGGGTCCTAGCGGAAACTAAGGGATATTAAGGCCTCCTTTTAATACAAAACCGGACCAAAGCATTAACACGTGGTGAATACATGAACTCCTCAAACTACGGTCATCACCGAGAAGTATCCCAATTATTGTCACTTCGGGGTTGTCGGATCATAACACATAATAGGTGACTATAGACTTGCAAGATAGGATCAAGAACACACATATATTCATGAAAACATAATAGGTTCAGATCTGAAATCATGGCACTCGGGCCCTAGTGACAAGCATTAAGCATAGCAAAGTCATAGCAACATCAATCTCAGGACATAGTGGATACTAGGGATCAAACCCTAACAAAACTAACTTGATTACATGGTAAATCTCATCCAACCCATCACAGTCCAGCAAGCCTATATGGAATAACTCACGCATGGCGGTGAGCATCATGAAATTGGTGGTGGAGGATGGTTGATGATGACGACGGCGACGAATCCCCCTCTCCGGAGCCCCGAACAGACTCCAGATCAGCCCTCCCGAGAGAGATTAGGGCTTGGCGGCGGCTCAGTGTCGTAAATCGCGATGAAACTTTTTCTCTTATTTTTTTCTCCGCGAGACGGAAGATATAGAGTTGGAGATGAGGTCGGTGGAGGTCCAGGGGGCCCACGAGATAGGGGGGCGCGCCCTCCTGTCTCGTGGACAGGCCCTGGGCCCCCTGGTGTATTTCTTTCGCCCAGAAATTCTTATTAATTCCAAAAAGGGCCTCCGTGGATTTGCAGGTCATTCCGAGAACTTTTCTTTTCTACACATAAAACAACATCATGGCAGTTCTGCTGAAACCAACGTGAGTCCGGGTTAGTTTCATTCAAATCATGCAAGTTAGAGTCCAAAACAAGGGCAAAAGTGTTTGGAAAAGTAGATACGTTGGAGACGTATCAACTCCCCCAAGCTTAAACCTTTGCTTGTCCTCAAGGAATTCAGTTGATAAACTGAAAGTGATAAAGAAAAACTTTTACAAACTCTGTTTGCTCTTGTTGTTGTAAACATGAAAAGCCAACATTCAAGTTTCAACAAATATTATGAACTTACCATACTCATAATAACACTTGGGTCTCACAATTACTCATATCAATAGCATAATCAGCTAGCGAGCAATAATAATAAAACTCAGATGACAACACTTTCTCAAAACAATCATAACATGATATAACAAAATGGTATCTCGCTAGCCCTTTCTGAGACCGCAAAACATAAATGCAGAGCACCTTAAAAGATCAAGGACTGACTAAACATTGTAATTCATGGTAAAAGAGATCCAGTCAAGTCATACACAATATGAACCAATAATAATGAATGCAAATGACGGTGTGCTCTCCAACGGGTGCTTTTAATAAGAAGGTGATGACTCAACATCAAAGTAAATAGATAGGCCCTTCGCAGAGGGAAGCAGGGATTTGTAGAGGAGCCAGAGCTCGATTTTAAAATAGAGATTGAATAACATTTTGAGCGGCATACTTTCGCTGTCAACGCAACACCTATGAGGTGGATGTATCTTCCATACTACATGCATTATAGGCAGTTCCCAAACAGAATGGTAAAGGTTTATACTCCCCCAACCACCAACAAGCATCAATCCATGGCTTGCTCGAAACAACGAGTGCCTCCAACATACAACAGCCCTGGGGGAGTTTTGTTTAATTATTTTGATTTGCTTTGATCTTTTGGATCATGGGACTGGGCATCCCGGTTACCGGCCCTTTCTCGTGAATGAGGAGCGGAGTCCACTCCTCTTGAGAATAACCCACCTATCATGGAAGATATAGGCAGCCCTAGTTGTAACATGAGTTGCTCGAGCATACAAAACAGAATTTCATTTGAAGGTTTGGAGTTTGGCACATACAAACTTACTTGGAACGGCAGGTAGATACCACATATAGGTAGGTATATGTGGTGACCCGATCTGGAGATCTAGGGGTCAGAGGATAGCTTGGAGAAGGGGATGAGATACCAGACGAAAAGGGGATGAGATTATCAGCAGAAAGGATGAGAAAGGTTCACAGGATTCAATTACAACACACCCCGAGCACCACTGCTCATCTCCTAGTTATACCACTCTACACTTACAGGTGGGACACACCCCGCGCGATAGCTCACAGTAACTATTCATCGTCCACGTCATCGTCGTTCGCCGGTCCACTCGTCAGGGAGTCAGGAGCCGGCGACTCGCTGTCCGCCGAACTGGAGGAAGGCATGACATTGCCCCCCGCTTGAGCTTGCTCATTGTCCCACAGAAGAGCTTCAGGAAATCTGCTTTTGACGACGTAGTAATCCTCCCAGGTAGCACACTCTGGAGGAACATGTGCCCATTGAATGAGAACTTGAGGTGTTGCTGCATTGCCCTTGCATACCATCCGACGATCAAGGATTGCAACAGGTACCGGTGCTACTGTTGTCAAATCCGGCACGGCAGGAATATTTGTATACACAGGAGTGTAGTTTGGAGTAAATGGCTTCAATTGGGACACATGAAAGACTGGGTGTACCTGAGCTGAAACTGGTAATTGTAGTCTATATGCGACAGCACCAATGCGCTCCAGAACAGTATAGGGACCGAAATACTTGTAGGATAATTTGGGATATGGACGATTGACCACTGTTTGTTGGGCATAAGGTTGGAGTTTCAGCAAAACTTGATCACCAGGTTGAAACTGACGTTCAGTCCTGTTCTTGTCAGCATAGCTCTTCATGCGTTGTTGGGCTCGTATCAGCTGAGCACGCAAAAGTTCAGTCTGTGCCTTATAGTCGATAACAACACTAGCAGCTGGCGAGTCATTGGACACGGTAAGGTTAGGCATTCCTCCAAAATTTGGGGCGATGTGATACAAGGCTTGGAATGGTGAGCATTGAAGAGCAGTATGAAAACTGGAATTGTACCAGAACTCTGCCATGGATAGCCAACAACGCCAATGACGAGGATTGTCTTGTACAGCACAACGAAGATACTGATCCAAACATTGATTTACTCGTTCGCTCTGACCATCTATTTGCGGATGGTAAGCTGTGCTGTAGTGGAGCTTAATACCCATGGATTGCAGCAGGTTTCTCCAAAACTTACTAGTGAAGATCTTATCACGATCAGAGATAATGGTTTTGGGAATACCATGTAGTTTCACCACATTATCCAGGAAAACTTTGGCCACTGAAGTTGCTGTGAAAGGATGATGCAAGGGCAGAAAGTGAGCATACTTTGTTAAGCGGTCAACGACCACCAATATTGAATTTGCACCCTCCTAATTAGGAAGACCCTCGATGAAATCCATTGTCAATTCAGTCCAAGGACTGTCGGGGGGTGGCAAGGGTTGCAGAAGGCCAGCTGGTTTTGTATTAGTGTGTTTTGCTTGTTGACACACTATGCATTGATGGATATAATTTTCCACAGCAACCTTAAGACCTGGCCAATAATACAGCTGCTTCAATCTGTGGTATGTGGCCTAAATACCTGAATGGCCTCCCACTGCAGTATCATGGTGAGCTGCTATCAGCTTAGTTTGTAGGGCAAGATTTGCACCAATATACATTCTGCCTTTGTAAGTAATGAGGCCTTTCTTCAATGCATAACCTTTTGCATTAGGAGATTGAATTGCCAGTTCTTGTAATAACTGAGTGGCCACTGTGTCAGTGACATAGGAATTGGAAACCTCCTGGACCCAATCAGGTTGCAAGGTGGAAATGGCATGTGCTTCCAATAAATGGCCCACTTGAGACAAGGAATCAGCAGCACCATTATCACTGCCCTTTCTGTACTTAATCTGAAACTGTAAACCCATGAGATTGGCCATTGCCTTGTGTTGCAAATCAGTAGTCAAAATTTGATCCTCTAGGTTGCAGAGGCTCTTATGATCGGTGACTATCTGAAATGGGTCGCGCTGTAAATAAGGACGCCACTTATCCACAGCCATAATCACAGCAAGGAATTCTTTTTCGTAGATGGACATTTTACAGTTAAGTATCCCAAGAGCCTTGCTCATGTATGCAATTGGATGCCCTTTCTGCATTAACACTGCCCCCACTCCAGTGTCACAAGCATCAGTTTCCACGGTGAAGGGCTCGGAAAAATTGGGCAAAGCCATGACAGGTGCCTGTGCCATAGCTTGTTTCAGAGCAAGAAATGCTTGTGTTGCTTGTTCATTCCAGTAGAAACCCTTTTTGGTCAGCAGCTAGGACAGTGGTTTAGCAATCAGACTATAATGCTTAACAAATTTATGGTAATAACCTGTTAGGCCAAGGAATCCTCGTAGTTCAGTTGCTATCTTAGGAATTGGCCACTGTTCCATCACCACTGTTTTCTCGGGATCGGTTGCAACACCGGAATCAGAGATAATATGGCCAAGATACTGAATATTGTTCTGCCCAAAAGAACACTTGGATAACTTAGCAAAGAATTGAGCCTGACGAAGTGTTTCAAACACCAGACGCAGATGCTCTAAATGCTCTGCCCAAGATGAACTGTAGACCAAGATATCGTCCAGGAAGACTATCACAAACTTACGGAGGTATTTAGCAAAGATGAGATTCATAATGCACTGAAATGTGGTTGGCGCATTCGTTAATCCAAATGGCATCACTCGGAATTGAAAGTGGCCGTGATGTGTTTTAAAGGCTGTCTTTTCTTCATCCTCTAGCCTCATGGGAATTTGATGGTATCCTGCGCGTAAATCTAACTTGGAGAAAAATTTAGTGCCAGCCAATTCGTCCAGCAACTCATCAACGACCGGTAGGGGAAACTTGTTCTTCAAAGTTATGGAATTCAAGCGACGATAATCAACACAAAATCACCAAGTGTTGTCCTTCTTTTTAACTAACAGCACCGGAGACGCGAAAGGACTCATGCTTGTTTGAATCACCCCTCTGTCAAGCATTTCCGAGACCTGACGTTCGATCTCGTCCTTTTGCAATGGAGAGTACTGGTAGGGGCGACTGTTTGTTGGATGAGCTCCTGGTTCTAACGAGATCGAATGATCCAAAGCACGATGCGGTGGCAAAGTAGCGGGCTGATCAAAAACATCATGATATTCCTCGAGTAAAGACTGCATATCTGATTGCACTATGTTGGGTACCGATTTTGTTGTTTGCTGTATAGGATCAATCATAGCCATGGCCCAGACCTCATTCCCAGAAGTCCACTTATTTAACTGTTCCACAGACATTTCCTGGAGTGACTCTTGTGGTTTAGAAAGGACACCCTGTAGTGTAATAGATTTCCCCAAATAATCGAATGTTAATGTTTTCTGACGCCAATGGCAGATCATAGGACTGAACTGCTCTAGCCAGTACATGCCTAATATGGCATCATAGGCCCCAAGCTCCAGGACCCTCATGTGAGTGACAAATGTAGATCCTTGTGTCCACCACTATAACCCTTGTACTTGAGCATCAGATGACAAAATTTGTCCATTTGCTACCTTAACTGAAACTGTTGGGACTGACTGAATAGTACACCCAACACGCTCTACAAAGCTCTTATTTACAAACGTGTGTGTGCTGCCAGAGTCAATAAGCAAGAGCATCACCTGATTTCCCACCAAAGCACGAATGCGAACTGTTTCCAAAGCTTCTGTTCCCGCGAGAGCATGCACGGAAAGATGATAGCAAGTAGCGGCTATTGTTGTTTCTTCCAAGAGATTCAGAGCAACCACTGCATCATCTGATAATACTTCACCAAATTCTCCAACTTCAGTAGTGAGTAGCTGACCTGATCTTTTACACTGATGCTCTTTGGAATACTTATCCCCACATTTAAAACAAAGACCATTGGCGCGCCGAAAATCACGAATCTGCCGTTCCCTGTTAAAATCATCATTGCCTTGACGGCGAGGCCATTCTGTGTGTGACACTGCTGGTGTAACAGCTGCTCCGGTAACACTAGGTGGATGTTTGGTAGGTGCTGGAGGTCGGCCGCGGGGACGCTGATGCTCTGCTTCTTCTTCCTGAATTTTGGCTAGAGTTACAGCTCGAGTGACACTAGTGGGAGCCTGCAACCGAACTGGACCTCTGATTTCATCCCGCAGCCCAAACACAAACTGAGTAACAAACCAACGAGTGCTCATTGCCGGGTCCAGGGAGAGTAAATGATACATACTCTCTTCGAACTGTGACTTGTACTCAGCAACAGAGGAGGTCTGTTTCAGTTGCAGCAACTTATTCATCTGCCCATCGTATTCCTCCTGCCCAAATTCAGATACCACAGCGCCCATGAACTCATTCCAACTGATGAGCCGATGAAGACGCTTGTACGCCTGGAACCACAGTGCAGCCAATCCATCCAAATACAAAGTGGCGGTACTAACCCAATGATGCTCAGGCACATGATACATGTCAAAATATGTCAAACACTGGTCTATCCAGAGCAAGGGCATCTCACCATGAAACCGAGGAAAATCATGTCATGGTTGGCGCGGACGATACTCCTCGCGCTCGACCTGGATGTGGTGGGTGGGATCTTTTTGCTGCTCATGAGGTGATGATGGAGCTGTCTGGAAACCTAGTTGTGGGGCCTCGAGTAGCGGTGGTCCGTTGTTGGCTAACAGCGGCGCCCCAGTTCCCTTTTCTGCTTATGGCGGCGCTGTAAGTTGTGCCGCTGATGTCGATGATGCAGCCGGCTTGCCCGAGTCATGGACGCGGCGCTTGATGTTGTCCAGATCATCGCCGAAATCCTCCGCCTGCTTCCGCAGGCTGAGCACTTCATCAGAGACGGCCTTCACTTTGGTGTTCATGGTGGTGAAACGCGTCAGGATCTCATCCAGGGTCTGCTGCATCTTCTCCATCGATCCCAACAAAATTTCCGTCTGCGGGGACGGCTTCACGGACTTCGACGGCGCCGTCGCGGCTCTCCTGAATCGAATCCAACCCCGCTAAGGATTTCGTGCCGATAGCCGAAGCAATCCAGGCACCTTTCGCGGTGGAATTTTACGGATCGATCTCGGATTTGTGAGCGCGAGCGGAGCAGTCAAGGCTCTGATTACCAATTGTGGTGTCCCGATCTGGAGATCTAGGGGTCAGAGGATAGCTTGGAGAAGGGGATGAGATACCAGACGAAAAGGGGATGAGATTATCAGCAGAAAGGATGAGAAAGGTTCACAGGATTCAATTACAACACACCCCGAGCACCACTGCTCATCTCCTAGTTATACCACTCTACACTTACAGGTGGGACACACCCCACGCGACAGCTCACAGTAACTATTCATCGTCCATGTCATCGTCGTTCGCCGGTCCACTCGTCAGGGAGTCAGGAGCCGGCGACTCGCTGTCCGCCGAACTGGAGGAAGGCGTGACAGTATAGTGGACTCATATGGAACAACTTTGGGGTTTAAGGAGTTTGGGTGCACAAGCAGTATTCCCGCTTAGTACAGGTGAGGGCTAGCAAAAGACTGGGAAGCGACCAACTAAGAGAGCGACAACATTCGAAAGCATGCATTAAAATTAATTCACACCGAGTATAAGCATGAGTAGGATATAATCCACCATGAACATAAATATCGTGAAGGCTATGTTGATTTGATTCAACTACATGCGTGAACATGTGCCAAGTCGAGTCACTCGATTCATTCAAAGGAGGATACCATCCCATCATACCACATCATAATCATTCTAATAGCATGTTGGCATGCAAGGTAAACCATTATAACTCATAGCTAATCAAGCATGGCACAAGTAACTATAATCTCTAAATGTCATTGCAAATATATTTACTTCATAATAGCTGACTCAGGAACGATGAACTCATCATATTTACAAAAACAAGAGAGGCCGAGTTCATACCAGCTTTTCTCATCCCAATAAGTCCATCATATATCATCATTACTGCCTTTCACTCGTACGACCGAACGATGTGTATAACAATAAGAGCGTACGTGCATTGGACTAAGCTGGAATCTGCAAGCATTCAACTCAAGAGAGAAGACAAGTAATATGGGCTCTAAATTAAATAAACAATCATTCATATAAGAGCCACTAAGCATTTTCAATATGGTCTTCTCGACCCCCAAAGGAAAGAAAAGAAAAGAAAAGAAAACTATTTACATGGAAAAGCTCCCAACAAGTAAAAGAAGAACGAGAAATCTTTTTGGGTTTTTATTTTAATTCCTACTACAGGCAAGGAAATTGAACTAACTAATAATTTTCTTTGGTTTTTCTCAAGGTTTATCAAACACACAAGAAGAAAACTAGAAAAAGGAATTTAAACTAGCATGGATAATACAATGAAAGAGTATGAGCACCGACGACTAGTGTGTGAACATGAATGTAAAGTCGGTGAGAAATACGTACACCCCCAAGCTTAGGCTTTTGGCCTAAGTTGGTTTAATACCAAGGATCGCCTGGCTGATATCCATAAGTGAAACTGGGGTTGTGCTGAGATGCAGCGGCAACCGCCTCCTGAGCTACAATGTGTTGGCGAGCTGCCTCCACTCCCCTCTCGTATTCAGCTGCTTCCTCTCTGGTGACAACATATCTTCCTTTTGCCTGATAATCAAAAAGGTAGGGAGCAAGAAGAGTAACAGGGATGGCGTTGCGTCTGTCATAGATTAGTCGATAATGGAGGAATTGCTCATTCCTCTCAAGAAAATGATGACTAAACATAGCTTCTTTATCCAAATAAACAGGAGGTATTATCATATCTCCTTCTCGTGGGGCTATACCAAGAAAATTAGCCACACGGGTTGCATAAATTCCTCCAAAGAAATTTCCCTTTCTACTATTATTCTGCAACCTACGTGCAACTATTGCCCCCAAGTTATAACCTTTAAAACCAAATTGAGGATACTTAGATCAGGTACACACATGTGACATGCTTCATCCTTATCGTTAATACATCTACCAATAAAAAGAGCAAAATAATGTATAGCAGGAAAATGAATGCTCCCTATGGTAGCTTGTGCTATGTCCCTAGATTCTCCCACAGTAATACTAGCAAGAAAATCTCTAAATTCATATTTGTGAGGATCATTAATATTACCCCACTGCGGGAGTTTGCAAGCAGTTGTAAAATCCTCTAAGTCCATGGTGTAAGATGTATCATAAATATCAAATAGGACACTAGGAGAATCACGCGTACAGTTATATTTAAACCACCGCACAAAGGAATCAGTCAATTGATAGTACTGAGGACACTTATCTTGTAAGAAGTCCTCCAGCTCAGCATTACGCACATACGCGTCAAATTCCTCCTTGAAGCCTTCTTCGACCATAAAATCATCGGATGGCCACTCACAAGCCCGTACATATGCATCCCTCGGCAATTCAACGTCTTGCTCACGTATAGCAATCCTTGGCCCTTTCTTCGCCGAGGAACCACCTTGGTACATTCTCCTAAGCATATTTCTTTTTCTGAAAATTTCTAAAATTTTAGTAACTTCAAAATATAAGTGCATAAAACCAAACAAGATTGATAGCAACTACTCCTACAAGTGCCTAGAGCCTATATCATGCATTAGAATTACTTGGAAATTCAAAAATTTAACATGCAAGCTCAAGAACATGGTCACCTAAGCAGCAAAAATTTGCAATGAATAAAGCACTAGAACAAAAACTAATTGGACCAATGGAGGAGTCACATACCAAGCAACAATCTCCCAAAGCAGTTTTGTGAATGAATCTTTGAGCTAAGAGATCGAAAATCACAGCAAAACGAGCTATAACTCGTGCTTGAGCTGGATGGGGATTTTTTTGGATAGAAGATGAAGTGTGTGGGTGCTGGCATAAGTGGAGGGGAGCCACCAGGGGCCCACGAGACAGGGGGCGCGCCCTACAGGGGGGGGCACGCCCTCCTCTCTCATGGCCTGGTGCTTGCCCCTCCTGCAGTGTTTTCAGTGCCTAAAATCCTCAAATATTCCAGAAAAAATCATACTAAATTTGCAGGGCATTTGGAGCACTTCTATTTTCGGACTATTTTTTTAATGCATGGATAATTCAGAAAACAGACGGATAATACTATTTTTGCTTTATTTAATCTAAAAACCAGAAAGTAAAAAGAGGGTACAGAAGGTTGTGCCTTCTAGTTTCATCCATCTCGTGGTCATCAAAATGAACCCACTAACAAGGTTGATCAAGTCTTGTTAACAAACTCATTCTGAATAACACGGAACCAGAGAAATTTCGAATAACACTAAGTTACCTCAACGGGGATATGAAAATCCCCAACAATAAGAATATCATACTTTTTCTTGACAGTAGGTAGGGGAAATTCAAAACCTCCAAAAATAATAGTTGGAACTTTTTCAATAGAATTGATGCTATGAACTTGAGATTGTTTCCTCGGAAAGTGTACCGTATGCTCATTGCCATTAACATGAAAAGTGACATTGCCTTTGTTGCAATCAATAACATCCCCTGCAGTATTAAGAAAAGGTCTACCAAGGATAATAGACATACTATCGTGCTGAGGAATATCAAGAATAACAAAGTCCATTAAGATAGTGACATTTGCAACCACAACAGGCACATCCTCACAAATACCGACAGGTATAGCAGTTGATTTATCAGCCATTTGCAAAGATATTTCAGTAGGTGTCAACTTATTCAATTCAAGTCTACGATATAAAGAGAGAGGCATAACACTAACACCGACTCCAAGATCACATAAAACAGTTCTAACATAATTTCTGTTAATGGAGCATGGTAAAGTTGGCACACCCGGATCTCCAAGTTTCTTTGGTATTCCACCCTTAAAAGTGTAATTAGCAAGCATGGTGGAAATTTCAGCTTCCGGTATCTTTCTTTTATTTGTGATGATATCCTTCATAAGGATTTACTTTAAGCATATCAGTTAAGTGCATACGTAAGAAAATAGGTCTAATCATTTCAGCAAAGCGCTCAAAATCCTCATCATCCTTTGACTTGGATGGTTTAGGAGGAAAGGGCATGGTTTCTGAACCCATGGTTCTCTTTCTTTACCGTGCTTCCTAGCAACAAAATCTGTCTTATCATAACATTGATTCTTTGATTGTGGGTTATCAAGATCAACAGCAGGTTCAATTTCTACATCATTGTTATTACTAGGTTGAGCATCTACATGAACATCATTATTAGCATTATCATCAGGTTCATGTTCATCTCCGAATTGTGTTTCAGCATCAGAGATAGAAGTATCATTGGGATTCTCAAGTGTTTCTACATTAGGTTCACTAGAAGTTTGCAAAGTCCTATCATTCTTCTTTTTCTTCTTCTTAGAAGAACTAGGAACATCTAGATTATTATTCTGAGAATCTTGTTCAATTCTTTTAGGGTGACCTTCAGGATACAAAGGTTCCTGAGTCATTCTACCAGTTCTAGTAGCCACTCTAACGGCAAAGTCATTTGTATTATTCAATTCATCAAGCAGATCATTTTGAGCTTTGAGTACTTGCTCATCTTGAGTAGCAACCATAGAAGCATATTTGCTAACGCGGTGAAGTTCATCTTTAACTCTATCCAGATTATCACCTACGCGTCCTATCTCGAAAGCATTATTCTTTAACTCTCTACCAACATAAGCATTAAAACTTTCTTGTCTAGCCATAAAGTCATCAAATTCATCCAAGCATGGGCTATGAAATTTAGTAGAGGGTATTTCAACTTTATCATATCTATAGAGAGAATTTACCTTTACTACCTATGTCGGGTTATCAAGACAATGTGGTTCTTTAGGCGGTAAATTAAGACCATGTATTTCTTCAATAGGTGGTAAATTCTTAATATCTTCAGCTTTAATACCTTTTTCTTTCATTGATTTCTATGCCTCTTGCATATCTTCAGGACTGAGAAATAAAACACCTCTCTTCTTTGGAGTGGGTTTAGGAATAGGCTCAGGAGTTGTCTCAATTGGTTCAGGAATTACTTCAGGAACTGGCTCGGGAAGAGTCCAATTATTTTCATTAGTCAACATATTATTCAATAATAATTCAGCTTCGTCGACTGTTCTTTCCCTGAAAACACAACCAGCACAACTATCCAAGTGGTCCTTGGAAGCATCAGTTAGTCCATTATAAAAGATATCAGGTATTTCATTTTTCTTAAGAGGATGATCAGGCAAAGCATTAAGTAACCGGAGAAGCCTCCCCCAAGCTTGTGGGAGACTCTCTTCTTTGATTTGCACAAAATTATATATTTGCCGCAAGGCAGCTTGTTTCTTATGAGCAGGGAAATATTTAGCAGAGAAGTAATAAATCATATCCTGGGGACTACGCACACAACCAGGAGCAAGAGAATTATACCAAGTCTTAGCATCACCCTTTAATGAGAACGGAAATATCTTAAGGATGTATAAATAGCAAGACTTCTCATCATGAGTAAACAGGGTGGCTATATCATTCAACTTGGTAAGATGTGCCACAATAGTTTCAGATTCAAGGCCATAAAAAGGATCAGATTCAACTAAAGTAATAATATCAGGATCAACAGAGAATTCATAATCCTTATCAATAACATAGATAGATGAAGTAGCAAAAGTAGGATCGGATTTCATTCTGGCATTAAGAGAGTGCTGCTTCCATTTAGCTAATAATTTCTTAAGATCATTTATATCATTGCAAGCAAGAATTTCCATAGCAGCTGCTTCATTCATAACATAACCCTTAGGAACAACAGGTAATACATAATCATTCGGGGAACGCTCATCATCACTATCATCAATAATAGGTTCTTCAATATTTTCATTCTCCCTAAATCTAGCAAGTTGTTCATCTAGAAATTCACCTAATGGTAAGGTAGTATCACGCACAGAAGTAGTTTCATCATGCATAGAAGAAGTGGCATCATCAATAACATGCGACATATCAGAATTCATAGGAGTAGCAGGTTTAGGTGTCGCAAGCCTACTAATAACGGAAGGAGAATCTAGTGTAGAGCTAGATGGCAGTTCCTTACCTCCCCTCGTAGTTGAGGGCAAAATCTTGGTCTTAGTGTCTTTCAAGTTCTTCATAGTGATCAACAGATATAAATCCCAAGTGACTCAGAGAATAGAGCTATGCTCCCCGGTAACAGCACCAGAAATTAGTCTTGATAACCCACAAGTATAGGGGATCGCAACAGCTTTCGAGGGTAGAGTATTCAACCCAAATTTATTGATTCGACACAAGGGGAGCCAAAGAATATTCTTGAGTATTAGCAGTTGAGTTGTCAATTCAACCACACCTGGATAACTTAGTATCTGCAGCAAAGTATTTAGTAGCAAAAGTGGTATGATAGTAATGGTAACAGTAGCAACAGTAAAGATAAATGTTTTTGGGTTTTTGTAGTAGTTGTAACAGTAGCAACGGAAAAGTAAATAAGCGAAGAACAATATATGAAAAGCTCGTAGGCAATGGATCAGTGATGGATAATTATGCCGGATGCGATTCCTCATGCAATAGTTATAACATAGGGTGATATAGAACTAGCTCCAGTTCATCAATGTAATGTAGGCATGTATTCCATAAATAGTCATACGTGCTTATGGAAAAGAACTTGCATGACATCTTTTGTCCTACCCTCCCATGGCAGCGGGGTCCTAGCGGAAACTAAGGGATATTAAGGCCTCCTTTTAATACAGAACCGGACCAAAGCATTAACACGTGGTGAATACATGAACTCCTCAAACTACGGTCATCACCGAGAAGTATCCCGATTATTGTCACTTCGGGGTTGTCGGATCATAACACATAATAGGTGACTATAGACTTGCAAGATAGGATCAAGAACACACATATATTCATGAAAACATAATAGGTTCAGATCTGAAATCATGGCACTCGGGCCCTAGTGACAAGCATTAAGCATAGCAAAGTCATAGCAACATCAATCTCAGGACATAGTGGATACTAGGGATCAAACCCTAACAAAACTAACTTGATTACATGGTAAATCTCATCCAACCCATCACAGTCCAGCAAGCCTATATGGAATAACTCACGCATGGCGGTGAGCATCATGAAATTGGTGGTGGAGGATGGTTGATGATGACGACGGCGACGAATCCCCCTCTCCGGAGCCCCGAACAGACTCCAGATCAGCCCTCCCGAGAGAGATTAGGGCGGCGGCTCCGTGTCATAAAACGTGATGAAACTTTTTCTCTGATTTTTTTCTCCGCGAGACGGAAGATATAGAGTTGGAGTTGAGGTCGGTGGAGGTCCAGGGGGGCCACGAGATAGGGGCGCGCTCTACAGGGGGGGGGGGCTGTCTCGTGGACAGGCCCTGGGCCCCCTGGTGTATTTCTTTCGCCCAGAAATTCTTATTAATTCCAAAAAGTGCCTTCGTGGATTTGCAGGTCATTTCGAGAACTTTTCTTTTCTACACATAAAACAACATCATGGCAGTTCTGCTGAAAACAGCGTCGGTCCGGGTTAGTTTCATTCAAATCATGCAAGTTAGAGTCCAAAACAAGGGCAAAAGTGTTTGGAAAAGTAGATACGTTGGAGACGTATTAGTAGCCGATGGAGGGCTGGATGAACAGTAGCCCATGGAGGGGTGGTTGAACAGTAGCTGGTGGAGGCTGGATGAACAGGAGCCCGTGGATGAACAGTTTTTGGTGGAGGCAGGAGGGAGACGATGTGGATGAATAGTCACAGGTGGAGGCTGGAGGAGGTCGACGGTGGATGAACAGTGGCCTGTGGAGGCTGGAGCAAGGCAGTAGATGGTGGATGAATAGTAGCCGTGGAGTCCCGTTTTACGGTACGCCACACCCCTCCTAATGAAGAGGACCCTCGTTTTGACTGTTGGAGGTTGAAGAGAAGTCTGTTTCCTCCGTTTTGCGGTATGCCAGACCCCTCCCGATCAACAGCACCCCATTTCGACTATAGGATCTCAAACACAAGTCTGTTTCCTCCATTTTGCGGTATGCCAGACCCTTCCCGATGAATAGGACCCTGTTTCGACCGTACGTGGTCGAACACAAGGTCGTTTTCATCTATTTTGCGGTACGGCAGACCCCGTTCCGACTGTTCCGTCCAAGCCAATTTGCTCCCATTGAACACGACCCATTCCGACCCAGTCTGTTGCCTCCCGATGAACAGGACATGTTCCGACCCAGTCACTTGGCTCCTGGCGAACACGACGTTGTTTCCTCCATTCCGACCCAGCCGGTTAGCTGAAGATGAACAGGACAACACTGCTGCCGTCCGTTGCCTCTCCATGTACACGAGCCCTGACCATCAGTATGCGTGAGTACGTGTTTCGAGACCCCGCTCATATGTACGTACGTGGCCGCATTTTTTGGCGTGTCGCTGTATGTACGTGTACACAGTTTAGATGGGACAGGTTGAACTGCTACGTGGGGGGCTCTACTATGACATGTGCCGCTACTTACTCGGCCATGGTTCATCATTGCAGAGCGACCGATCGACCAGTATGTGCGTACATGTTCATGACAAGACAGACAATGCTACATACGCTTCGACTGGGTGGGTCCCAGCTATCAGGGAGGATAAGGACGCACTTCCTTGCGTGCGAAGATATAGCTATTGGGTCCCAGCTGTCAGGGGGGTCATTTTTTTTGCCCGTAATAAAGACGCACTTCCTTGCGTGGGAAGATGTAGCTAGTGTGTTCCAGCTGTAAGCGGGAGAAAACATTATTTTTCAGGTAAAAAGGATGCAGTTGCATGCATGTGTCCATGGGCGTGGTGTGTCCCCACTATCGGCCTCTCACATACAGTCATCTTCCAATGACTCTCATTTGTTGACCATGTTGACCACATCGTGTCGAGTGCTCCAAGGCCAGTGGATGTCAACATGGCACCCGCAGGGTTTGGGTATGGGTATTACGTGCCCAAACCTGCACCCGTCTCCAAAATTTCCGCACATACCCGTACCCGTACCCGCACCCCGGGTTTCAAACTGTTCCCATACCCGTATGCGGCCGAGTACAGGTAATACCCGCGCGTAAAAATACCCATCTAGCCGTGTATATTTTAGCATTTATATTTCAACATTTTGACACATATTGGAAGCATTTCAGCGCACACACACATATATATATACAACATTTCGGCACAAATATAGAACATTTCAGCACATATTTTAACATTTGAACACATATATACGACACTTCAGCACATTTATACAACATTGTTAGCACATTTATACAACATTTCTGCACATTTATATAACATTTTAGCATATATGCACAAACATTTCAGCACATAACACCAAACCCACATGACACAAAAGTAGGGGGTGGTGCATTTTGGATCAGGAATTCGAAGGGTGAGGGTGTGGTTGCGTGTCTAGTTAGCTTAGGTTTTTCTCAATCTATGTCAATGACATATGGGACCTACTTGACAGGTGTTTTATTATACGGGGTTGCAGGTTCACGGGTATGGGTATTGCCTTCCCGTACCCGTACCCGCCTTACCCATTGGGTATAATTTTTTCCTATTAAGAAACCCATGGGTATTTTTATTTCCCATACCCTTACCCTAATGGGGTTTTTACCCGCCGGGTTCGCGGGTATCGGGTACCCATTGCCATGTTGAGGTGGATAACAGCGAGGCCCCAGACTGGAACGCCCCGAGATGGGAAAGACGCGTTAGTGGAGTCGCAGATGGAGACGAGTGGGAAACTTGACTGGTTCGGGTGCGTGACAGCACTGCCACCCACGGGAGACAGGAGCAAGAACATAGGTTGAAGAAGCAGCATGGCCAGCCATGGGAGGCGGTAGCAGGCGGTACCGCCAGTGGTGGTTTAGGCGGCTGAAGCATGAATATCCGAGATTGAAGAAGCACCACAGCCGTTAGATGGACATCCCATGGCCACTACTAATAGAATCGTGTGTTAACTATAAGTCTTTTTTGAGGGATGTGTGTTGACTATAAGTTGACAAAGCCTTGCATACGCGTCAACTTAGTAGGCCCGCAAGTACCATCACATCTGTGGTAGAGAACATACAATCGATTTGCAATTTGTATTTTTAATTATAATGGAATGTACTCAACCCATTTACGGTTTGTTAAAATTACAGCCCATTTTCTAGCCAAGACTTTATTAATAATTTCAGCCAACCGCTAAAAAAATCAACAAAATTTCCAACTTTTTGATGGGATCCGAAATATTTTTTAACCCGAAATTTAGAGTCAGATTAAATAAAATTTCAAAATAAATATTTATTAGGTAAAAATCCAACGAAATTTTGCGTGCGCAGCAAGTAATGAAATTTTAAAAAATACCTTTTTTGAGAAGAATAAAAAAATGTACCTGTTCGGTGCATTTTTTATATTTACAACCAATTTTTTTAATTATAGCCCATTTTTATTATTTCTTAAAGCCCATTTTCTTGACAAGTCTAATGCGGCCCAGAGAATAACAAGTTGACCTGGGTTGGGTATTCTGCAAAAAAAGAATAGCTGGGCTAGCCATATTCACATTTAAGTAATAATATCTGGGTTGGATATTTGGTCGACATAAAATAATAGCCTGAGCCAGACGGGCCACAGCCCGCCCTGTTGATACCCTGCTCCTCTGAACAACGACAAAAACATCGCTAAAAAACTCTGCTAGCACTCAAAAAAATTCTGCTCACACCTCAAAAATAGAAATACTGCTCGAGCTATTGGGTCCCACCTGTCGGCCGCTCCATGTGCAATTCTCTCCTTTATTGACTATATAGGTTGACAATGGTGTGGGACCATGATGTCAGGAAACCAGGAGGAAGCAAAAAAATTATAGTTGTATATATTAATAAGGAGGCACTTGCGTACGTGCGGCTATGGCCCTAGTGGGATCCACTATCATCCTCTCCAATTAAAGTCATCTCTTGATTCCTCTTGTTTGTTGACCATGTAGACAATGGGAGACAATGGCGCCACGGCGAGCGCAACAACTCGAAGGACGATGGAGAGGGCCTAGAGGGCCCTACGGATGGTCTGATACAGCGCCTGCTCCTCATTCAGGAAGCCAGGACCATAGGGCCACATGTCCGCGACGGCATTGTCATTCGCTTGTTCGCCGGTGAATCGTCCTTCTGCGAGCCGGTGCTCATTGAGGAGACGGAGGTTGCAGTGCAGGTCCTCCTACGCTTGTAGCTCTTCCGCCATTAGGGCGTCAAAGTGTGGCTGCACCTGCTCTATGGTGAACACGGCATGAACCGGCTTGGGCGGTGCCACCGGCTCCTGGTCGGAAGCCACGTCAATCATCTGATTGTCGTCGCTCAGCTCGGAGAGCTCACTCATGAGCCAGCATGTCTGGCTGTTGGATGCCTGGACCGCTGCCAAGCACGAGTCTGACTGCCTTGGCCCACTGAGACCGCCTCCATCGCCCGCGCGCGCTTTTCGCCCGAAACGGTCAGCGCCACCAGTGCCGCTTCCCGGTGCAGGCGATTGCTCCGTGTTTAAATGACACAAGTGACATATGTCCGTCCGTCTGCCGCCCACATTAATGATACACAGTTGCCGACGCGGCTACTCTGGCGCCACCCATCCGTCCCTCTACAGCCCACCATTGCTATATAAGCTGATGCGCCGGCCATAGCCGCAGTCATCCTGAAAGCACAAGTGCTCCCTAGGTGGTTTTGGTAATTAATGTCAACATATCTCTTGTTGGACTAACACTTTTATCTAGTATATTTCAGACAAGTTCAACATTGGAGTGGCATGGACTAAAGGATGTGGGAACTCCTTCAAGATACTAAGGACAAATGATTGGATCAAGCTTCAAGCTCAAGACTCTTCATTTTACATTTTAGTGATCCAAGATCACATTGAGTCTATAGGAAAAGCCAATACTATCAAGGAGGGATGAGGTGTTGCTTAATGAGCCTCTTGCTTCATGTGCTTAGTGATATGCTCCAAAACCCTCAGCTACTTTCTCACATCCACAAATGACCTAAACCTAAAACCAAAATCGGCCATACCGATTCTTTCTATCCGGCGCCACCGAGTTTGGATGTCTTAGCCACTGCCACAAACCCTAGGAAAATCGGTCTTACCGATAGGGATCTCGGTCTCACCGAGATGGGATTGTAATCTCTCTGTGTATGTCCATTATCAAAATCGGTCTCACCGAGTTTGAGCAATCGGTACTACCGAGATTACAATGCAAACTCTCTGGTTAACTTATTACCAAAATCGGTCCCACCGAGTTTGAGTAATCGGTCCCACCGAGTTTGCCTGACCAACTCTCTGGTTAGCTAATTACCAAAATCGGTCCCACCGAGTTTGTGTAATCGGTCTCACCGAGATTACGTTATGCCCTAACCCTAACCATATCGGTCCCACCGAGTTGCATTTCGGTCCCACCGAAAATTCTAACGGTCACTAAATTTGCTAAATTGGTTCGACCGAGTTTGTTGATTCGGTCCCACCGAGTTTGGTAAATTGTGTGTAATGGTTAGATTTTGTGTGGAGGCTATATATACCCCCTCCACCTCCTCTTCATTCATGGAGAGAGCCATCAGACTGAACCTACACTTCCAGCATCCTATTTCTGAGAGAGAACTACCTACTCATGTGTTGAGGCCAAGATATTCCATTCCTACCATATGAATCTTGATCTCTAGCCTTCCCCAAGTTGCTTTCCACTCAAATCTTCTTTCCACCAGATCCAAAGCCTATGAGAGAGAGTTGAGTGTTGGGGAGACTATCATTTGAAGCACAAGAGCAAGGAGTTCATCATCAACGCACCATTTGTTACTTCTTGGAGAGTGGTGTCTCCTAGATTGGCTAGGTGTCACTTGGGAGCCTCCGACAAGATTGTGGAGTTGAACCAAGGAGTTTGTAAGGGCAAGGAGATCGCCTACTTCGTGAAGATCTACCGCTAGTGAGGCAAGTCCTTCGTGGGCAACGGCCATGGTGGGATAGACAAGGTTGCTTCTTCGTGGACCCTTCTTGGGTGGAGCCCTACGTGGACTCGCGCAACCGTTACCCTTCGTGGGTTGAAGTCTCCATCAACGTGGATGTACGATAGCACCACCTATCGGAACCACGCCAAAAACATCCGTGTCTCCAATTGCGTTTGAATCCTCCAAAACCCTTCCCTTTACATTCTTGCAAGTTGCATGCTTTACTTTCCGCTGCTCATATACTCTATGCATGCTTGCTTGCTATGTGTTGTGAATGTTAAACTTGTGCCTAAACTCCACTTAAACTTAAATTTGCTAAAAACTGCAACTTTGGTACTTAGTGTCTAATCACCCCCTCCTCTAGACACCTCTTCTCAAGGTCCTACAAGTGGTATCAGAGCATTGGTCTCCATTGCCTTGGTTTAATCACCATTGGAGGAAGATGGATGAGTCTACTTCGGGGAGTCTCAGACATAGAGTGCCTATTCTTGATGGAGAGTATTTTCATGAGTGGAAAAATGAGATGCTTGTAATTTTCAATCAATATCATTTGAACAAGTACATTGCTAGTCCTTGTGCACCTCATGTTGATCCTATGCATCTTACCCATGATGAGTCAATTGACATGGTTAGGAATCTTAGAACTGATAATCTTATCACTAGAGGCTTGCCTAGAAACTTGATTATAAAACTGCCTACTCTTGAGTGTGCCTACACAATATGGAAATTTCTTGAGGAACGATTTCCAGATTATTCTTTGAAAAATCTTGATGAAATTCTCCATAAGTCTATTGCTTTGAGTAAGATGAATACTAGTGATCCTATGTTTGGTGATCGTCTATTTGAGATTACGAGCCTCATGCGTGCCAAAGGAAATGTTGGTATTATTAGTGATATTATTTCCGAAGCTATAAAAATTAATAGACAAGATCATTATCAAACTCACTCTAAAGAATCACCCTCTCTAGGATTTGATCCACCACATGACGATGTTGAACATGGATACTATGACGAGGATGATGGAAGTGACTTCGATCTTGATGATGCAATGAGACACTTTGGTCTTATGGCAAATCTTCGGGGATATATGTCAGGAGGAAAGGAATGGGTTCTTGATAGTGGATGTACCAATCACATGACCGGAGATAAAGACATGTTTCGTGAGCTTGCTGATAATGATAGTCCTCGAAAGTATGTCACTTTCGGTGACAACTCAAAGGGTAAGGTGGTTGGCCTCGGTAAGGTGGCCATATCACATGATAGCTCCATACAAAATGTTATGCTCGTTGAATCTCTTGGATACAACTTACTTTCAGTATCTAGACTTGCTGACTTTGGTTTCAATGTCTTATTTACTGAAGTTGATTGCCAAGTGTTTCGTCGAGACAATCATAAAATGGTCTTTACCGGTATACGTAGAGGTGATCTTTACATTGTCGATTTCACTAAAAAGGCCCAACCTAAAACTTGCTTCATTGCTAAATCCTCAAAAGGTTGGTTATGGCATAGACGACTAGGTCACGTTGGCATGAGAAACCTTGACAAGCTTATTAAAGGAAATCATATCCTTGGAGTTAATGATGTCATATTTGATAAGGATAGACTTTGCAGTGCTTGTCAAGCAGGTAAACAGGATGGAGGAAGGCATCCCGTGAATAACATCATGACCACAAGGAGGCCACTTGAGCTACTTCACATGGATCTTTTTGGTCCCAACTCTTACAAGAGTCTCGGTGGAAATTCTTTTGGTCTAGTTATAGTTGATGATTTTTCAAGATTTACGTGGGTGTTCTTTCTTGATGATAAATCGCAGGTCCAAAAGATCTTCAAGAACTTCGCTAGGAAGGCCCAAAATCAATTTGAAGTGAAGATCAAGAAGGTTCGCAGCGACAACGGAACGGAGTTCAAGAACGCAAATGTGGACACCTTTCTTGACGAAGAATGTATTTCACACGAGTTCTCAGCTATGTACACACCTCAACAAAATGGAGTTGTTGAGAGGAAGAACCGGACGCTCATCGAAATGGCGAGAACGATGTTTGATGAGTACAAGACGCCGAAGCACTTTTGGGCAGAAGCGGTTGAGACAGCTTGTCATGCAACAAATCGCTTGTATCTTCACAAGCTACTCGGCAAGACGGCATACGAGCTCCTCACCGGTAACAAACCCCAATTTGGATACTTTCGAGTATTCGGCTCAAAGTGCTACATTCTTGATAAGCATCGTCATTCTAAATTTTCTCCTAAGTCTCATGAAGGTTTCCTACTAGGTTATGGCTCAAACTCTCACACATACCATGTCTACAACAATTTCACCCGAAAGGTTGAAGAGACGGTAGATGTGAAGTTTGATGAATCTAACGGCTCGCAAGTAGAGCAATTGCCAATTGATGTAGGAGACAAAGATCCTTCGGAAGCAATCCAAGACTTGTCTATAGGCAAGGTTCGTCCAACGGAGGTGAAGGAAAGTACCTCATTCGTACAAGTGGAAGCTTCTACTTCACGACAAGGTGAACCAAGAGCTGATACGGAAGCATCCACAAGTGGGACACACCAAGATGAAGAAAACGAGGAAGTGCATCGAGAACGTCAACAACCTCCTTCTCCACCACGACAAGAGAACGCCAACGCCAACAATGAAGAAGATCAAGAAGAAGAAGAAGAAGAAGATGAAGAAGAAGTTCAACCAAGAACCAAGCCAAAGCTTTCACGAGTTCGAGCAAGAATTGCTAAAGACCATCCTGTCGAGCAAATCTACTGATATTCAAACCGGGAGAATCACTCGCTCTAAAACTCGTTTAGCTAACTTTTGTGAAAACTATTCTTTCATCTCTAGCATTGAACCTATGAAGGTAGAAGAAGCATTGGAAGATCCGGATTGGATAAACGCTATGCATGAAGAGCTACACAACTTTGAGAGGAACCAAGTTTGGACATTGGTTGAGAAGCCCGACAACAACCACAACATCATCGGTACCAAATGGGTGTTTCGCAACAAGCAAGATGAAGATGGACAAGTAGTTCGCAACAAAGCACGTCTCGTCGCCCAAGGCTACACACAAGTCGAAGGTATGGACTATGGTGAGACTTATGCTCCTGTTGCTAGACTTGAGTCTATTCGCATCTTACTTGCCTATGCTAATCACCATGATATCACATTGTACCAAATGGACATTAAAAGTGCTTTTCTAAATGGTGAAATAGAGGAGGAAGTTTATGTTAAACAACCTCCCGGCTTTGTCAATCCTAAGAAACCAAATCATGTTTACAAACTTCACAAAGCTCTTTATGGTCTTAAACAAGCTCCTAGAGCTTGGTACAAATGCTTAACTAAGTTTCTTCTTGGAAAGGGATTTGAAATTGGGAAAATTGATTCTACTCTTTTTACTAAAAGGGTTAATGGAGAATTGTTTGTGTGCCAAATCTATGTTGATGATATTATATTTGGTTCAACTAACCCTCATTTTAGTGAGAAGTTTGAAAAGCTAATGCCGGAGAAGTTTGAGATGTCAATGATGAGTGAACTCAAATTCTTTCTTGGGTTGCAAATCAAGCAAACTAAGGAAGGTACTTTTGTCTCTCAAACGAAGTACACTAAGGACTTATTCAAGAAGTTCAATATGCAAGAATGCAAAGGTATGTCTACACCCATGCCTACTAGTGGACATCTTGATTTGACCAAAGATGGTGAACCAGTTGATCAAAATGTTTATCGCTCTATGATTGGTTCATTGTTATACCTATGTGCTTCACGTCCCGATATTATGCTAAGTGTGTGCATGTGTGCAAGATATCAAGCTGCTCCTAAAGAATGTCATCGTAAGGTTGTGAAAAGGATAGTGAGATACTTAATACATACACCAAATTTTGGCATTTGGTATCCTAAGAGGGCCTCTTTCGATCTTGTTGGCTACTCTGACTCAGACTATGCCGGAGACAAGGTTGATAGAAAGTCCACTTCGGGTACTTGTCAATTTCTTGGTAGATCTCTTGTGTCTTGGTCCTCCAAGAAACAAAACTCGGTATCCTTATCCACTGCCGAAGCGGAATACATTGCCGCTGGTTCATGTTGTGCTCAATTACTTTGGATGACCCAAACTCTTAAAGATTATGGGATATATGTGAAACATGTTCCATTGCTTTGTGACAATGAAAGTGCTATCAAAATTGGACATAATCCTGTGCAACATTCTCGAACTAAGCATATTGAAGTTCGTCATCATTTCATTCGAGATCATGTTGCTAAGGGTGACATTGATCTTAAGCATGTTCGCACCGAAAAGCAATTAGCGGATATATTCACTAAACCTCTTGATGAGAAAGTGTTTTGCAGGTTGAGAGGAGAATTGAACATCATAGATGCTTCAAACTTGGAGTAGAAACTCCATTGGATACATGCAAGACATGAGCTTATGACTAATCCTTGATATTTCTCTTATGATGAAAATCTTATGTCTTGGATATATTTGCATCTTGCATGTTATCTAACCCATGTAGGTACTTGGTTGAATCAAATTCCATGAGATTGTAACCTACTCACATCTTGAGCAATCTCTACATCACCAAGTCTCTATACAAAGGTGGTTGAAGACAAGGAAGCACGAAACCATTCAAACATATCCTTTGACAAATTCTATGTTGAGCTTCATGATTGTCATTTTTGGATACACAAGTGCTCTTCCTTGCAAGAACTAACCCATGTAGGTAGATGGACTCAAATTCCAAGTGGTGCTCCCAACTCTTGATGAGCTACATCAACCTTGAGCAACCCACACAAGTTCAACTACATGATCAACACCACCAACCAAGGTATGTTATTCCATCTTAGAGAAGCTTTACTCCGAGTCATGAGCTAAAGCAACTCGACAAGATGTGAATACATCAAGATGCTTAAACGAAAAATGGTAACCCCATTTTGAGCTTAAACGATGAGTATGACCTATGATCAAGTGATCTCACTTGACTCCTAAGTCAATATACTCTAACATAGGTGACTTTGTCGCCGACCATCTCTAGATGAAGTTCTCTTGTGTTCTCTTCTGTGTTTTTGCATTTGTCTCATGCATATTTGTTTCCCCTTCAAAAAAACTTCATCTAGATTTCTTTCTTTTCTTTTTGTTTGCTCTGCATTTTATGCATCAATTCATTGCATATCATTCAGCAAATTCCTTGCAAATCTTTGTGAGATCTTTCTAGACTAGTGAGCTGAGGTGACAAGTGTTTTCTCTGCGATGAACTCGGTTACACCAATTTGTTATTTTCGGTCCAACCGAAACCTTTCGGTACCACCGAAGCATACCACTCGGTGCCACCGATTTCACAACAGGAAAAACAGTTTGCCACTTATTCTGTGATTCTTCTGATCCAGCTCCACTCAATGAATCTTGTCCTCTAACAAGCATCACATTTTTATCAAGTGCTTTATGTTGTGACTCAAGGATCAAACCCATTCACGACAAATTCCAGAGGGAGAGAGAGAGATCACATTTTTATCGAGCCCTTCTTGGAAATTGACGTCAAAGGGGGAGAGAGAGATCACATCAAAGCTTATCATTTTAGAGAGAGTATCACCTTCTCAGGGGGAGAGAGATCCTTCAGGGAGAGAGAGAGAGAGATCTCCAGGGGGAGAGAATACTTGTAGAAAGTATTTCTCAAGGATCCCAGATGCTTGGTGTTCAAGAGGAGAGATGCCACATGTCTTCTTGAGGGGAAAGACATGTTCATATGTGCTTACTTGCATTAGTTTGCATTAGCTCTGTTCATTTATATCTTTCAGCTCTGATTTTCTGTTCCCTATCTTCTCCCAGTATCCCATGCTAGATTCAGGGGGAGCAAGACATCCAAGGGAAAGAAATCATTCAAATTCATTGCATATCTTTACTCTTGGGGACATGTCTAATCAAATGTGGTACTTAGTACTCACTCTCTACATGTCATCCCAGTCTTGGTATTCTTGTGGTTTCTTCTGTTTGCTCTGGCTAGTAGATGTATCTGTGTTATCTAACCTTGTTTACACAGGTTCATTCCATCCTAAGCCTACTCAAGACTACAAGGTAAGTATATGCATCACAATCATGTGTATGAGGAATTCTTGCTGATGTACATACTGTTTGCAAGAAGGACTCATGGGCATGAAGGTATTTCCTTTAATACTTTTTGCTCTGATGCATATGGCCAAGATACATGTAACACATTGCCTGCTCTATCATGGTTATGCTCTCACATGCTTCTATATTTCATATTCACATGATTTCATACATGTAGGGGGAGCCTATGCTTGTTATATGTATTTCCAAAGCTTTACTTGCTATTCTTCATATCCTTATCTAAAGCTTTGATGTATGTTGCCATCAATTACCAAAAAGGGGGAGATTGAAAGCACAAGTGCTCCCTAGGTGGTTTTGGTAATTAATGTCAACATATCTCTTGTTGGACTAACACTTTTATCTAGTATATTTCAGACAAGTTCAACATTGGAGTGGCATGGACTAAAGGATGTGGGAACTCCTTCAAGATGCTAAGGACAAATGATTGGATCAAGCTTCAAGCTCAAGACTCTTCATTTTACATTTTAGTGATCCAAGATCACATTGAGTCTATAGGAAAAGCCAATACTATCAAGGAGGGATGAGGTGTTGCTTAATGAGCCTCTTGCTTCATGTGCTTAGTGATATGCTCCAAAACGCTCAGCTACTTTTTCACATCCACAAATGACCTAAACCTAAAACCAAAATCGGCCATACCAATTCTTTCTATCCGGCGCCACCGATTTTGGATGTCTTAGCCACTGCCACAATCCCTAGGCAAATTGGTCTTACCGATAGGGATCTCGGTCTCACCGAGATGGGATTGTAATCTCTTTGTGTATGTCCATTATCAAAATCGGTCTCACCGAGTTTGAGCAATCGATACTACCGAGATTACAATACAAACTCTCTAGTTAACTTATTACCAAAATCGGTCCCACCGAGTTTGAGTAATCGGTCCCACCGAGTTTGCCTGACCAACTCTCTGGTTAGCTAATTACCAAAATCGGTCCCACCGAGTTTGTGTAATCGGTCTCACCGAGATTACGTTATGCCCTAAACCTAACCATATCGGTCCCACCGAGTTGCATTTCGGTCCCACCGAAAATCCTAACGGTCACTAAATTTGCTAAATCGGTCCGACCGAGTTTGTTGATTCGGTCCCACCGAGTTTGGTAAATTGTGTGTAACGGTTAGATTTTTTGTGGAGGCTATATATACCCCTCCACCTCCTCTGCATTCGTGGAGCGAGCCATCAGACTGAACCTACACTTCCATCATCCTATTTCTGAGAGAGAACTACCTACTCATGTGTTGAGGCCAAGATATTCCATTCCTACCATATGAATCTTGATCTCTAGCCTTCCCCAAGTTGCTTTCCACTCAAATCTTCTTTCCACCAGATCCAAACCTATGAGAGAGAGTTGAGTGTTGGGGAGACTATCATTTGAAGCACAAGGGCAAGGAGTTCATCATCAACGCACCATTTGTTACTTCTTGGAGAGTGGTCTCTCCTAGATTGGCTAGGTGTCACTTGGGAGCCTCCGACAAGATTGTGGAGTTGAACCAAGGAGTTTGTAAGGGCAAGGAGATCGCCTACTTCATGAAGATCTACCGCTAGTGAGGCAAGTCCTTCATGGGCGATGGCCATGGTGGGATAGACAAGTTTCTTCTTCGTGGACCCTTCTTGGGTGGAGCCCTCCGTGGACTCGCGCAACCGTTACCCTTCGTGGGTTGAAGTCTCCATCAACGTGGATGTACGATAGCACCACCTATCGGAACCACGCCAAAAACATCCGTGTCGCCAATTGCGTTTGAATCCTCCAAAACCCTTCCCTTTACATTCTTGCAAGTTGCACGCTTTACTTTCCGCTGCTCATATACTCTATGCATGCTTGCTTGCTTTGTGTTGTGAATGTTAAACTTGTGCCTAAACTTCACTTAAACTTAAATTTGCTAAAAACTGCAACTTTGGTACTTAGTGTCTAATCACCCCCCTCTAGACACCTCTTCTCAAGGTCCTACACATCCGCCTCCGTTCCCTTTCTCATGTCCACCACTATTGCCCACCATGGCTTATTAGCGCTCCAGCGCTCTTCGGGACAGGCGGATAATGGACCAGAAGGAGATGGCAGCCATTGATGCCGACTGGGTGGCCGACAGGCAGCCGGAGGGCGACGACATCCTCATGGAGAATGTGGCAGTCGACGATCCAGCGCCAACCTCCTCCTCTGCGCCATGCTCGCTGGTGCATTGCACCATGACCATCGGTGAGGCCCATGCCCAATACATGGACAAGATGAGGCAGAAGTGTGAGGAGCAGTTCCGGGAGGCGCAGGCCGACGCCGCCAACAACCACCATCTCCTCCAGGAGCACCTACAGGCGGAGGAGCAGATCACCGTGTAGCGGGCGGAGTAGGAGGCGCTGCTCGAGTCATACCACTCCGCCCTCAAGAGCCGCCTCGAGCTCTGGTGGTACCGCATGCGGGTGGCAGAGGTTGCGGCCACCTATAAAGAGGACAATGAAGCAGGCGAGGCACTGTTTGGCGAGACCAACGACGAGGCGGAGGACAATGCCGGCTCCACCGAGGCCCTGGCCCGCCGGCACTGAGGCGGAGGACTTCACTGGTGTCGGCGAGGCCCTGCTCCGCCGAGGCCCCGCCCTGCCAACAACGAGGCAGAGGACATCGCCGGCTCCGCCGAGGCCTAGCCCCACTGGCATGGAGGCAGAGCCCTGCTCTGCCAAGGCCCCGCCCTGCCCGCAATGAGGGGGAGGATTTCCGCTGCTCCGCTGAGGCACCTCCCTGTCGGCAACGAGACAAAGGACATCGCTGGCTCCATCGAGGCCCCGCCACGCTGCCAACAAGGCCACCCCACACAAAAAACGAGGAAGAGTAGAACACGATAGGTCACCGCCGCTCGGGTCCAAGTAAGGCCACTGCTGCTACCCTCCGGTTGAAGCCAAGCTGGGCGGGTTGAGCATTGACGGATGATTAGCTTCTTGGTGGCGTGTGCTGGAAAATTAGCTTGTGTTCGACTCAGCCGGCTGGACACGAGAAATGGGCGCCCGAGATCATTGATTAGGTTAATTAATTATACCTCCAACACACCCCTTTTAGTTGAAGAATGTATGAAATGTAATGAAATCCAGCATGTTTATATGAAATCTGGCCATGTATGAATGAATTTATTTCCATTAGTTTGAATTCTTGTATCACTGGCATTGGATGAACATGCAAAATAATACGTACTAGCATTATTCCCAGGGTGATCACCTTGTTTGCGGCAGTTTCACACGTACTCCCTCCGGTCCTTTTTAGTCTGCATATAACTTTTATCTAAAGTCAAAGTATCTCTACTTTGACCAGTCTTATAGAAAAAAGTATCAACATTCACAAAGTAAAATCGACTTGAAACAAATCTAATATGAGAATTAAAAAGGAATAGAGGGAGTACAAAAAGTTTGAGCAGCTTTTTAGCGTTCCTATACATTGCAATCAAACACACAGGCCTGTCAATTCATAGAGCATTCAAAACAATCGGTGATTATGCATCTCAGCGATTCACATGTCAAAGCCAATATTTACTTCACAAGTAAAGAATAAAGAAAAATTGATCAACACTGCTGACAGCAAAGGGCGTCCCATTCAAAAATATCAAACACATGTATTCTTGCTAACATCAATGAGCAAAATTTGACAAGGTTTTCGCATTCCAAATGTCAAATGCGTGTTGTTTTGCGTACATCAATGAGCAAACTTTGACAAGGTTTTCCCATTCCAAAATATCAAATGCCTACAATTTTGGTATGGGCAGGGTTTGCCATCAGTTCGAACATTGACATGGCACCTCGTGCTAAATAAACCAGCTGTTCTTTTTATGCAGTTCCACCAAAATCAACCAAATTCGCGCGTAGCTTGTATGATTTCGCCTTTATATTTTGCAACACTTTGAACATATCGGCACCTCCTTTCTTGTGGTGGAAATGAATGATTTGAGAATATTCGATGTATTCGTGAACATTTTGTGCAGTTCCCATATCAAGTTGAGCACCCTTGTTTGCATAAATACAAAGAAGTGATTAATATAAAGCAAACTGTACTATGAATTGACAGTTTAAACCAGCAACCTACATGATCCATGCAGAGCACATATTTTAAAACTGGAACTCACCGGAAGGAATCCTAAAACAACATTGTATTGGCCATCACAGCAACAAAGATGGAGATCCGTGAATGCTTCTGAGCTGAAGTTAGTTTGTTCTTGTGAGCAATAAAACCATCCTTCAACTGCTCCCTTCTGATCAGAAGAGAGGCATGGCTTCCTCATCCTGGCATAATCGAAACCAGGCACTTCACGTTCTCAATATTCTTCTTTAGAGGTGGATGGTCCTGTTGTGCAATGCTCAAAAAAAGGAAAGGAATTATTTAAAACAGCACAAATGAAGCACTTCATGACAGTAGCTAAATAGTAGCACAACATCAATAGAGATGACAAAGCTGAATTATATGGATGAAATCCATGGGCCGGTACCAACCTTTGTCAGGAGGCTTATTGTATAGAGCATACAGATGAAGCACTTCTCCGGATCCATCTGTTGTTATCTATGGTGGTTGCCATGCTTACTATATACTCCTCGATTATTTTAATGTTTCCAACATCTTCTTGTGCAGTTCCACTAAAATAAATGTGATCAAGAAGATCCATGTTTGCACAATAGAGATAATTACATATTACATTAAGAGTGGCATCAAATCAGTGGCAAAACAATTGGTCGTTCCAGCCATAGCAATAAATTAAGATGCAAAACAAGATCATTACTTGTGTCATCACAGTTCCAGTGCTTCATTATAGCACCAGGAGTTGATTTTTGTTTTTCTTCAGATTGTTCTTCCCCTTCATCACTTGGTTCAATAACAGACAAGCTTCACCTTCAATGTAAGATTTGGCATGTCAATTAGGGAGCACAAGTATAGCACTAAACAACGACATTAAATTGCTGATGACGGTAGCAAAATACAGGCCAACAATTGTGAAATATCATTATCTTACCTCAATGGGATATTATGGTGCACATACAGATTGGAGGTCTTGTCTCCATTTGTGCAGTTCACTAAAATCAAGCAACATTACCATATAAGTAGCACAACATATGAAAGCACACTGCACAATCATGTGAAAGAAGGCTAGTACTAACCTCTCATGACGCGGAATTCAAACAACTCACAAGAAGAAGATCTGAAACAAATTTGCCAACAAGGATAGGAAGTTAGATCTCCTCTTCTGTAGTTCCACTAAGATCAAGCAATCAAGCAACGTTGTCGGTGTGACATTTTGGTTGAACTGCATAAAACACTCTTAAAACAAAAGTGTTTTGTGTAGTGCAACAAAAGGTCGCAACAGCAACAAGGTGAAGTAGATAACCATGTTTACACAGAGGTGCAAAGGAAACAAGTACTGGTCAATAACGGTGGATGACACAGAAGCCCACAAAAAGAAGCATGTAACTTATCTAAATGGGAAAGAAAGCAAGACAGTAGCATTTCTCAAACAGTGGCACTGATTCATATTAACGGAGACATTAAATTAATAATAAAATTCGTTAAACATGTAATTTTCTTTTAACTGTGGCATTGCTTCAATTTTCCAGTGGCATTATTAGAGGGTGTTTGTTTACAGGGACTTTTTGGTGTAAGGACTAAAAAAGTCCCTTTTAGTCCCATCTAAACCAAATAGGAGGGACTTTTAGGGACTAAAAGTGGGCATTTGGGTCTAAAGAAAGAAGACCCCGACGGAGAGTCTTTTTGGGACTTCTTCCAACAGTTACCCCTGCCCCGCATCGCACTTTATCTCTATTAGTTCATTACTAGGGGTAACATTGTCTTTTAGCATGTCTTGTAGCATGTCATTTAAAAACCTCTAGTCCATGTTTAGTCACTGGAACCAAACAGGTAGGGACTAGGGACTTTTTAGTTGGGACTAAAAAAAGTCCTAGGACTTTTTAAACAAATAGGGCCTTAGATTAACAACAGCTAAAGAGTTGTACGGGATAGTGGACGCACCAGCACCATGTGCATCTACTGATGTATAAAGGGGTGATGCACAGTCTGTTCCAACAAAGAACAAACAACCAAGGAGCATATTTGTGTTGGTCCCAGTTTTGTCATCTTTAGACACCTTTCCCTATGCGGGGGCAACAAATCTAGTACTGCTCAAACTCTACAGCCTTGTCCCCCAAAATAGAAAGATCAGTTTGTTACAGATGTGCATACTACGTTTGTCATTGTGTTCCCTTTTAGACCAACTTAGGTGCTGGATAGCCAGTCTGTACTACTTCCCCCCCTTCCTTTCCTCTTTGAACCTCGTACTAGATTCATGCTACACAACTTTCCCCACTACTTTCTTGTTTGATCCTACACCTATATTCGAGTATAGAAGTGGGAAAAGCCCACACGCAGCTAGAGCAATGCACGTGGAATAAGTAAATTATACCTTAAGGTTCTCGGGGTGTGGCTCAGTGGGCGGCCGGTGGCCGATCTGCCCACACTATGTACGACAACGAGGAAGACGGGGTTGGAGTCCCTCCCGCGCCACCGCTGGGTGAAAGAGAATAGTTGTGCCGATAATGTATTCCCTCCATCACCGATGGCGACAGCGTTAAGCCTCCTTCCCATCCCGGCAGACGGATCCTGTTGGCTCTTTGACCTAGCAGTGAGGAGACAAAGAGAGAGAGAGAGAGAGAGAGAGAGAGAGGTAGAGAGAGAGAGAGAGGCTAACGAAGTCTTGTTTAGATATGCAGAGGGTGAGAGAGTGTGAAGAGAGCAACTACAAGCATTGAGGCTCTAGCGTGTATATATATAGTGGAGAGAGAGTATGAAGAGAGCAAACCCTAGAAAACAAGCGCCGAGGCTGCAGCGTATATAGATGGAGTGGTTTTCTTTTTCTCTCCATAAAAATTGTTTTAAATTGTGCACGAAATGGAACTCTTTAATTAACGTAGTGAAGAAGTATACTAGGGGCAATGCTAATACGTGAAGAAAATTTGAAGCTTGAAGGAGTCAACACGCAATTAACGTTGCATGCCTCCCGGTCGCGTTTACTAACGTTCACGTGTGGTACACGACCCTCCGAAGTGGTGAACAACAACTGAACCACACATGATCAAAATATCGGAAAGGTGGGCTGCACCATCCTCCAATTTTAAATATTCTGAGTTTCAAAAAAATATTAAATATCTTGGGCACTTGTATTCGGTCTAAGTCGGTGGGGCACCATATGTACTAAGGGTTACATCAGGGGCTAAGAAACTAGGGTGTATTGAGAGTAATTTCCATGACGTTTATTTGTAGGATCACTTGCAAACTGTGAAACTCTATTCACCTCTTATTTGGTGGATGAGGCAAATCTTTTGCCTCCGTTTCGGAAAAAAATTGAGAAATTCAATTTTAATTATTTGGTTTGTACACTTTGCTCTTTTCCAATAATTTTCGGCACTTGTATTCGACCTGAGTCAGTGTCCCACCGTATCTCGTACTACTCCCTTCGTCTAGGTGTATAACTCGCGTTAGAAGGTGCAGCGGGACCAAACTGCAAGCAGATTGGAGGAGAAGGAAAAATTTGACCGGTCCTTCCTCCAATCAAAGCCCTGATTTCTGTCTCTGAACGCAGCAATTAATCACAGCAATTAAGAGATGTCGTTTTAGCTACCATGTAGGGCCACATATTAACTCGCATGCAAACCGACTTTGATTCCTTGACTGATCAACACGTAGTTGCGCTCCATGCATTGGGTTTTCGGGGGATATAACAAGGCAGAGTAAGTACTAACAACGCTCGCTACCAACGAGGCTAGGAAGGGATTGAGATGGGAAGTTAATGGATGACGCCTAAACATTTTGGGAATATCAGATTTTGGTAAGATGACTTACTAACTCCTAGACGGACGGAGTACTACTCTACTCAGTACAGGTTTGATGGAATATTCGTCACCTCTTCTCTTCTTGTGCGTGCTCCATTTAACTCACTTCCTATGGCGTCCCGCTCGCATGATATTCTTATTCTATGAACCTGTGTGTGCGTGTGTATGTGTGTCTGTGTTTTAACGGCGTGGGTGTTAGAGAGAGTGATACGTCTCCAACATACCTATAATTTATGAAGTATTCATGCCATGTTTATAATATTTTTACATGATTTTGGTATGATTTGATTAGAACTAACCCGGACTGACACTGTTTTCAGCAGAACTACCGTGGTGTTGTTTTTGTGCAGAAATAAAAGTTCTCGGAATGTGCTAAAAATCAACGGAGAATATTTTTGGAAAATATAGAAAATACTGGAACAAAAATCTACCGGAGGGGAGTCCCGAGGCCACCACGAGGGTGGAGGGCGCCCCCCTCCCCTCTAGGGCGCGCCTCCCTGCCTCGTGGACTCCCTGTGGGGCCCCCTAACATGAAACCAACGCCAACTCCTCCTATAAATCAAGAAAACCCCAGAACAGAAGGGTGATCAGAAGTTTCGCCGCCGCAAGCCTCTATAGGCACGAGAAATCAATCTAGGCCCTCTCTGGCACCCTGCCGAAGGGGGCCATCATCACTGGAGGCCATGGGGAAGGATCTTGGAGGGGCCATCAACGCCATGAAGGCCAAGGACCAGAGGGAGAACCTCTCACCATCTGGGGGGAAGGCCATGGAGGAGGAAGCACAAGGGGGAAACCTCTCCTCCTCTCTCTGGGTGGCGCCGGAGTGCCATCGGGAGGGGAATCATCGCCACACTGATCGTCTTCATCAACATCACTATCATCATCATCATCATCCTCATCTATTTTTAGCGGTCCACTCTCCCGCACCCCGTTGTAATCCCTACTTGAACATAGTGCTTTATGCCACATATTATGATCCAATGATGTGTTGCCATCCTATGATGTTTTGAGTAGATATCCTTTGTCTTTGGGTTGATTGATGATCTAGATTGGTATGAGTTGTATGTTTTATTTTGGTGTTGTCCTATTGTGCTTTCCGTGCCGCCCACACGTGAGGGATTCCCGCTATAGGGTGTTGCAATACGTTCATGATTCTCTTATAGTGGGTTGCTTGAGTGACAAAAGCATAAACCCGGGTAAGGGGTTGTTGCATATGGGATAAAGGGGACTTGATATGTTAATGCTATGGTTGGGTTTTCCCTTAATGATCTTTAGTAGTTGCGGATGCTTGCTAGAGTTCCAATCATAAGTGCATATGATCCAAGAAGAGAAAGTATGTTGGCAATAGTGATTACCGGTCTTGTTAACAATTGCCTAGGATAATTCGGCACACCGACCCATCATTATTCCACACTCGCTATTTATAATATTTAGTAATATATTCTAAATTTATTATAACAGCACCTACTTTTATATTTTAGCTCTTTGATACCATGCAAAGTTATCCTCTTCATACCCACAACGTAGTTCTATTTCTCGTTTCTAGTTGGAAGCAAACGTTCAGTGTACGTAGAGTCATATCAGTGGAAGATAGGACTTGAGAGAATATCGATCTTACCTTTAGCTCCTTGTGGGTTCGACACTCCATGCTTATCACTTCCACCTTTGGAAATTTCTACGATGATTCCCTGCACTTGGGAATTATCAAGCTCTTTTCTGGCATCATTGCCGGGGAGCAATAGCATGGGGTTGATATTCTCGTGTATGTTTCTTTGCTTTCTTCACTAAGTAGATTTTGTTTTCCCTTTTTCTGTAAAGTTGTGGGTGAAACATACAAATTTTTTTAAAAGAATGAATATACAAAAAGATCCGCTTGCCTCTTTTGCCTAAAAAGTTTTTTTCAAAAAGAGAAGTGATTGGAAGGTTATGCATTGGAGAAGTGAGGGTTGACCTTGAACACTTGTGTTCATACTCATGGAAACAATGTAGAATTTTTCATGGAAGCTTCTCCGAAAATAATTATCCCCTTGTATATATCCATTGTTTTATAAAAATAATGTGCCAAGCTTTGGTTTTAGGATGATTAGATTGCTTGTTTACTATGCGCAGTGCAAAAACAGAAACTTTGGCTGTAGCGCGCGAATTTATATTTTTTACTGGAAAGTCAAACGGGCCTGAAACTTTTTGCACAGTACTTCTATACAATTTTTTTAAATTTTCATATATTTTTTAGAATTTTTGGAGTTACAGAAGTATATGTAATTTCTAGATTACTATAGACCGTCCTGCTTTTGACAGATTCTTTTTTGTACGTGTTGTTTGCTTATTTTGATGAATCTATGGGTAGTATCGGGGGGTATGAACCATGGTGAAGTTGGAATACAGTAGATATAATTCTAATATGAAATTGGAATAGGTTTGGAACAGTACCTAAAGGTAGTGATTTGCTTTACTATACTAACGGATCTCACAAAGTTTTTGTTAAGTTTTGTGTGGATGAAGTGTTCGAAGAACGAGGAGTTACTGATGTGAGAAGAATAAAGAGAGTCAAGAGTTCAAGCTTGGGGATGCCCAAGGCACCCCAAGCAAATATTTCAAGGATACTCAAGCATCTAAGCTTGGGGATGCCCCGGTTGGCATCCCATCTTTCTTCTTCAACAAATATCTGTATACCTCGATTTTTGTTTTGTTCACATGATTTGTATTGTTTGTGTTTTTATTTTTCTTTAAGAACCATGCTAGTATGAGATAGCCCTTCATTGATTTACAGAATGCTTCATGTGCTTCACTTATATCTTTTGAGTATGGTCTTATAGAATGCTCTTTGTGCTTCACTTAAATGTTTTGAGTATGGTTTTATAGAATGCTTCGTGTGCTTCACTTATATATTTTGAGCTTGGATATTGGTTAGTCTATATTAATTGTAGAATGCTCCATGAACTTCACTTATATCTTTTGGAGTATGAATAAGACTATCATTGAAAGTGGGTTCGGAAGAGTGTCAATTTAGGAAGTAATGATCCCACTATTTTGGAGGGTGTTGAATCTTAGTGTGATATTTATGAAAGTGGATTTGGAGAGGTCTTGACTTTAGTTAGTAATGATTCCATAATTTCGGAAGAGGTTCCAATTGATTATGAGAACAAAGTTGCTATCTATGATGATTATTGTGATGACATGTATGCTATAAAGAATAATGCTAACCATGAAACTTATCATCATGATTTTAAATTTCAATTGGATTATGCCTCATATGATAGTTATTTTGTTGAGTTTGCTCCCACTATTCCGAATGAGAAGAATTTTGCTCATGTGGAGACTAGTAAAAAAATTACACTTGTAGATCATGAAAAGAATGCTTTATGTGATGGTTATATTGTTGAATTCATTCATGATGCTACTGAAAATTATTATGAGAGAGAAATATATGCTTGTTTGAATGGCAATAATATCAAGTTTCCTCTCTATGTGCTTAAAGTTTTAAAGTTATGCTTGTTTTGCCTTCCTATGCTAGTTGATTCTTTTTCCCATAAATTATGTGTTCACAAAATCCCTAGGCATAGGAAGTGTGTTAGACTTAAATGTGCTAGTCATATTATTCATGATCCTCTCTTTATGTTTAAATTCTTATCTTTTATGTGAGCATCATTGAAATCATCATGCCTAGCTAAAAGGCATTAAAGAAAAGCGCTTGTTGGGAGACAACCCAATATTTACCCTTTCTGTTTTTGTTTGTTCAAATGATTAAGCTACTGTATTAATCATGTTTTATAGCTTTTGTTTAAATAAAGTGCCAAGTAAGACCTTTGGGATAGCTTGCGGTGATACTTGTGTTGATCTGGCTGAAAATCAGAAACTTTTGCACCCAGTAGATTAGTTTTGATAATTCACATAAACGTTCTTTTGATCTGATTAGTTTTGCAATGGATTGGTACACAAATTGCTCAGCTTTTCCTAATTTAGATGGAATTTTGGAGTAGAAGAAGTATGCTTGCTGTGCAGATCATTACAGACTGTTCTGTTTCTGTCAGATTCTGTTTTCAATGCATAGTTTGCTTGTTTTCTAGTTTCTATGGCTTATATTGCTCAATATAAATTGTAGAAATGATATGGTACAGTAGGAATTGTGTGAGAAAAAATATGACTCTTGTCTTTGACAGTACCAAAGTGAATGGTTTACTCTTTATCATACTAACCCATCTGACGAAGTTCCGTTAAGTTTTGTGTGATTGAAGTTTTCAAGTTTTGGGTGAGATAACGATATGAGGAGAATAAGGAGTGGAAATACCCTAAGCTTGGGGATTCCCAAGGCACCCCAAGGTAATATTGAAGGAAGACTCAAGCGCCTAAGCTCGGGGATGCCCTGGAAGGCATCCCCTCTTTCGTCTTCAAAACCACCGGTATACCTTACTCTGAGCTATATTTTTATTCGTGACATGATATGTGTTTTGCTTGGAGCGTATGTTCATTTTACTTGTGTCTTAATAAATCATTGGATCTGAAATATTGAATGATAAAGAGTCCTCCCATGGCTAGTTAATTATTTGACTACTCAGTGTTCTTCACTTATATCATTTTGGAGTAATTTTTCATTTACTCACGTGCTTCACGTATATCCTATGAGTAAATGGTTGAATGCATTTAATATCATAAATCTGAATTTATATATGTTTCATATGTTGATGCCATGGGGAGTAATGACTTCACACATAATAAGTGTAGGTGGTAAATTTATTGAAAATTAGCAAACGCAGTATTGGTCACTTAAACAATTCATGAAAGAATATTGAAGGACGATAGATTTCACATATAAATTTACTATCTTGGACATCCTTTGTAATTGTGAGCACTCATTAAAATATGGCATGCTAAAAAGTTGAGGTTGGACAAGGAAGATAACTTAATGGGTTGTGTTCTCCTATATATGAATATACGTTATATTGTCTTGAATCATCCAACATGTTGAGCTTGCCTTTCCCTCTCATGCTAGCCAAATTCTTTGCACCAAGTAGAGATACTACTTGTGCTTAAAACATCCCTTAAACCCAGTTTTGCCATGAGAGTCCACCATACCTACCTATGGATTGAGTAAGATCCTTCAAGTAAGTTGTCATCGGTGGAAGCAATAAAAATTGCTCTCTAAATACGTATGATCTATTAGTGTGAAGAAAATAAGCTTTATACGAACTTGTGATAGGGAAGAAATAAAAGTGACGGACTGCATAATGAAGGTCTTTATCACAAGTGGCAATATAAAGTGACGTTATTTTGCATTAAGATTTTGTGCATCCAACCATAAAAGTGCATGACAACCTCTGCTTCCCTCTGCGAAGGGCCTATCTTTTACTTTTACCTTCTACCCTTATACAAGAGTCATGGTGATCATCATCTCTCCTTTTTACACTTTTTCCTTTGGCAAGCACTTTGTGTTGGGGCGATCCGGATAAATATATCCACTTGAATGTAGGTTTTCATAATGTATTATTTTTGACATTACCCTTGAGGTAAAAGGTTGGGAGGCGAAACTATAAGCCCCTATCTTTCTCTGTGTCCGATTAAAACTTTGAACCCATAAATATCACGTCAGTGTTAGCAATTGTGAAAGATTAAATGATAGTTGAGTATGTGGAGTTGCTAAATCAAAGCTCTTACATAGACCCTTCCTGGAAATAAGATGAATTGCAATTGTTTGATGACTGAGAACGTAGTTTGTTAGTTTTCAAGAAAGTTTTATGAGTTGAGTACCGTTATGATATATAATGATGCTAGAAAAAGTGGTTGAAACTATCATTGATCAAAAGTATGCACTTGCTAGCATTCACACTTCTTAAATTATTTCTTTTATCATTTACATACTCAAGGATGAGCAGGAATTAAGCTTGGGGATGCTGATACGTCTCCAACGTATCTATAATTTATGAAGTATTCATGCCATGTTTATAATATTTTTACATGATTTTGGTATGATTTGATTAGAACTAACCCGGACTGACGTTGTTTTCAGCAGAACTACTGTGGTGTTGTTTTTGTGCAGAAATAAAAGTTCTCGGAATACGTTGAAATTCAACGAAGAATATTTTTGGAAAATATAAAAAATACTGGAACAAAAATCTATCGGAGGGGAGTCCCAAGGCCACCACCAGGGTGGAGGGCACCCCCCCAGGGCGCGCCCCCTGCCTTGTGGACTCCCTGTGGGGCCCCCTGACCTGAAACCAATGCAACCTCCTCCTATAAATCAAGAAAACCCAGAACAGAAGGGAGATCAAAAGTTCCGCCACCGCAAGCTTCTGTAGCCACGAGAAATCAATCTAGGCCCTCTCTGGCACCCTGCCGGAGGGGGCCATCATCACCGGAGGCCATGGGGAAGGATCTTGGAGGGGCCATCATCGCCATGAAGGCCAAGGACCATAGGGAGAACCTCTCCCCATCCAGGGGGAGGCCATGGAGGAGGAAGCACAAGGGGGAAAACCTCTCCTCCTCTCTCTCGGTGGCGTCGGAGTGCCATCGGAAGGGGGATCATCGCCGCGGTGATCATCTTCATCAACATCAACATCATCATCATCATCATCATCCTCGTCTCTTTTCAGCGGTCCACTCTCCCGCACCCCGCTGTAATCCCTACTTGAACATGGTGCTTTATGCCACATATTATGATGCAATGATGTGTTGCCATCATATGATGTTTTGAGTAGATATCCTTTATCTTTGGGTTGATTGATGATCTAGATTGGTATGAGTTGTATGTTTTATTTTGGTGTTGTCCTATTGTGCTTTCCGTGCCGCGCACACGTGAGGGATTCTCGCTATAGGTGTTGGGAAACGAAGTAATTTCAAAAAATCCTACGATCATGAAAGATCAATCTAGGATATGCATAGCAACGAGAGGGGAGAGTGTGTCCATGTACCCTCGTAGACCGAAAGCGGAAGCGTTTAGTAACGTGGTTGACGTAGTCGAACTTCTTCATGATCCAACCGATCCAAGTACCGAACATACGGCACCTCCGAGTTCAGCACACGTTCAGCTCGATGACGTCCCTCGTGCTCTTGATCCAGTTGAGGATGAGGGTGAGTTCCGTCAGCACGATGGCATGGCGATGGTGATGATGATGTTACCGGCATAGGGCTTCGCCTAAGCACTACGCTGATATAATCGATGTGTGTTACTGTGGAGGGGGGAACTGCACACGGCTAAGAGAAGACTTGGTGTGTTCAAGGGTGCCCCCTACCCCCGTATATAAAGGAGGAGGGAGGAGGAGACCAGCCCTAGACATGGCACGCCAAGGTGAGGGATCCTACTTGGGCTCCCGGTCCAAGTAGGATTCGGCCCGCCCTTTCCTATTCCAACTAGGAGAAGGAGAAAGGGGGAAGAGGGGAGAAGGAAGGAGAGGGGGCGCCGCCCCCTCCTAGTCCAATTCGGAATAGCCCATGTGGGGGGCCCGCGGCCACCCCTTGTGGCCCTTCTCTCCTTTCCCCTAAAGCCCATTAATGTCACGCCCAATATGTGATACTATCCTAAAGAGACTCGAAGGTCCCACCAAGGATAGAACCGCATATTGATACGCTTTTGCAAGGTGGATATCATTACATCAACATTACATAATAGATGGGGATACATACAAGAGGCATACAATGTCGCAAGGGTACAACAATACATCATACATAATATCAACATTTGACTACAGATGAAGCATAAACATAAGCTCAAACGACATCCACCCTGCTAGCCCAGGCTGCCGACCTGGAACCTATCCCCTGAACGAAGAAGAAGCAGAAGAAGAACTCCAAAACAAGTAACATCGCTCTCGCGTCAAGATCATCGCAAAACCTGTACCTGCAACTGTTGTTGTAGTAATCTGTGAGCCACAAGGACTCAGCAATCCCATTACCATGGGTATCAATACTAGCAAAGCTTAATGGGTAAAGGAATGGATAAGTGGTGAGGTTGCAGTAGCGTCTAAGCATATATGGTGGCTAACATACGCAAATAAGAGCGAGAAGAGAAGCAAAGGAACGATCGTGAAGCTAGCAATGATCAAGAAGTGATCCTGAACTCCTACTTACGTCAAACATAACCCAAAACCTTGTTCACTTCCCGGACTCCGCCGAAAAGAGACCGTCACGGCTACACACACGGTTGATGCATTTTAATTGAGTTAAGTGTCAAGTTATCTACAATCGGATATTAACAAATTCCCATCTGCCACATAACCGCGGGCACGGCTCTCGAAAGTTTATACCCTGGAGGGCTATCCCAACTTAGCCCATCACAAGCTCTCACGGTCAAGAAGGATATTCCTTCTCCCAGGAAGACCCGATCAGTCTTGGAATCCCGGTTTACAAGACATTTCGACAATGGTAAAACAAGACCAGCAAAGCCGCCCGATGTGCCGACAAATCCCGATAGGAGCTGCACATATCTCGTTCTCAGGGCACACCGGATAGGTCAGCCTACGAGTAAAACCAGACCTCGAGTTTCCCCGTGGTGGCCCCACAGTATGCCCGGTTCAGACCAACACTCGAAGGAGCACTGGCCTCGGGGGGGGGTTAATAAAGATGACCCTCGGGCTCCGGAAACCCAAGGGAAAAAGGCTTAGGTAGGCAAATGGTAAAACCAAGGTTGGGCCTTACTAGAGGAGTTTTATTCAAAGCGAACTGTCAAGGGGGTCCCATAAATCACCCAACTGTGTAAGTGAAAGCACAAGTAATCCCTAGGTGGTTTTGGTAATTAATGACAGCATATCTCTTGTTGGACTAACACTTTTATCTAGTATGTTTCAGATAAGTTCAACAATGGAGTGGCATGGACTAAATGATGTGGGAACTCCTTCAAGATGCTAAGGACAAAGTATTGGCTCAAGCTTCAAGCTCAAGACTCTTCATTTTACATTTCAGTGATCTAAGATCACATTGAGTCTATAGGAAAATCCAATACTATCAAGGAGGAATGAGGTGTTGCTTAATGAGCCTCTTGCTTCAAAGTGCTTCGTGATATGCTCCAAATACCCTCAACTACTTTCCCACTTCCACACATATGTCCTAAAGCTAAAGTCAAACTCGGCCCCACTGATTCTTTCTATCCGGCGCCACCGAGTTTGGATGTCTTAGCCACTGCCACAAACCCTAGGCAAATCGGTCTCACCGATAGGGATCTCGGTCTCACCGAGATGGGATTGTAATCTCTCTGTGTATGTCCATTATCAAAATCGGTCTCATCGAGTTTGAGCAATCGGTACTACTGAGATTACAATGCAAACTCTCTAGTTAACTTATTATCAAAATCGGTCCCACCGAGTTTGATAATCGGTCAAACCGAGTTTGCCTGACCAACTCTCTGGAAAGCTTATTACCAAAATCAGTCCCACCGGGTTTGTGTAATCGGTCTTACTGAGATTACGTTATGCCCTCATTTTACTCTTTTTACTAAGGTGAACTCTTTGTGTGCCAAATTTATGTTGATGATATTATATTTGGTTCAACTAACCCTCATTTTAGTGAAAAGTTTGGGAAGCTTATGTCGGAGAAGTTTGAGATGTCTATGATGAGTGAACTCAAATTCTTTCTTGGTTTGCAAATCAAGCAAACTAAGGAAGGTACTTTTGTCTCGCAAACAAAGTACACCAAGGACTTATTCAAGAAGTTCAATATGCAAGAATGCAAAGGTATGACTACACCCATGCCTACTAGTGGACATCTTGACTTAACCAAAGATGGTGAACCGGTTGATCAAAAGGTTTATCGCTCTATGATTGGTTCATTGTTATATCTATGTGCTTCACGTCCCGATATTATGCTAAGTGTGTGCATGTGTGCACGATATCAAGCTGCTCCTAAAGAATGTCATCTTAAGGCTGTGAAAAGGATAGTGAGATACTTAATCCATACACCAAATTTTGGCATTTGGTATCCTAACAGGGCCTCTTTCGATCTTGTTGGCTATTCCGACTCGGACTATGCCGGAGACAAGATTGATAGAAAGTCCACTTCGGGTACTTGTCAATTTCTTGGTAGATCTCTTGTGTCTTGGTCCTCCAAGAAACAAAACTCGGTATCCTTATCCACCGCCGAAGCTGAATATATTGCCGTTGGTTCATGTTGTGCTCAATTACTTTGGATGACCCAAACTCTTAAAGATTATGGGATACATGTGAGACATGTTCCATTGCTTTGTGATAATGAAAGTGCTATCAAAATTGGTCATAATCCTGTGCAACATTCTCGAACTATGCATATTGAAGTTCGTCGTCATTTCATTCGAGATCATGTTGCTAAGGGTGACATTGATCTTAAGCATGTTCGCACCGAAAAGCAATTAGCGGATATATTAACTAAACCTCTTGATGAGAAAGTGTTTTGCAGGTTAAGAGGAGAATTGAACATCATTGATGCTTCAAACTTGGAGTAGAAACTCCATTGGATACATGCAAGACATGAGCTTATGACTAATCCTTGATATTTCTCTTATGATGAAAAACTTATGTCTTGGATATATTTGTATCTTCCATGTTATCTAATCCATGTAGGTACTTGGTTGAATCAAATTCCATGAGGTTGAAACCTACTCATATCTTGAGCAATATCTACATCACCAAGTCTCTACACAAGGTGGATGAAGACAAGGAAGCACGAAACCATTCAAACATATCTTTGACAAATTCTATGTTGAGTTTCATGATTGTCATTTTTGGATATACAAGTGCTCTTCCTTGCAAGAACTAACCCATGTAGGTAGATGGACTCAAATTCCAAGTGGTGCTCCAAATTCTTGATGAGCTACATCAACCTTGAGCAACCCACGCAAGTTCAACTACATGGACAACACCACCAATCAAGGTATGTTATTCCATCTTAGAGAAGCTTTACTCCGAGTCATGAGTTAAAGCAACTCGACAAGATGTGAATACATCAAGATGCTTAAACAAAAAATGGCAACCCCATTTTGAGCTGAAACGATGAGTATGGCCTATGATCAAGTGATCTCACTTGACTCCTAAGTCAATATACTCTAACATATGTGACTTTGTCGCCGACCATCTCTAGATGAAGTTCTCCTGTGTTCTTTTCTGAGTTTTTGCATTTGTCTCATGCATTTGTGTTTCCCCTTTCAAAAAAAACTTCATCTAGATTTCTTTCTGTTTTCTCTGCATTTTCTGCATCCAATTCATTGCATATCATTCAGTAAATTCCTTGCAAATCTTTGTGAGATCTTATTAGTCTAGTGAGCTGAGGTGACTAGTGTTTTCTCTGCGATGAACTCGGTTACACCGATTTGTTATTTTCGGTCCAACCGAATCTTTTCGGTACGACCGAAGCATACCACTCGGTGCCACTGATTTCATAACAGGAAAAACTCTTTGCCACATATTATGTGTTTATTCTGATCCAGCTCCACTCAATGAAACTTGTCCTCTACAAGCATCACATTTTTAATCATTGCTTTATGTTGTGACTCAAGGATCAAACCCATTCATGACAAATTCCAGAGGGAGAGAGAGAGATTACATCTTTATCAAGCCCTTCTTGGAAATTGATGTCAAAGGGGGAGAGAGAGATCACATCAAAGCTTATCATTTAGAGAGAGATCGCATCTCATAGGGGGAGAGAGATCCTTCAGGGATAGAGAGAGAGAGATCTCCAGGGGAAGAGAATACTAGTAGAAAGTATTTCTCAAGGATCCCAGATGCTTGGTGTTCAAGAGGAGAGATGTCCACATGTCTTCTTGACGGGAGAGACATGTTCATATGATCTGTTGTGCTCATTTTGCATTAGCATACATTAGCTCTGAACTTTAGCTTTGATCATCATTCATATCTTTCAGCTCTGTTTTCCTTCAGCTCTGATTTTCTATTCCCTATCTTCTCCCAGTATCCCATGTTAGATTCAGGGGGAGCAAGACATCTAAGGGAAAGAGATCATTTAAATTCATTGCATATCTTTACTCTTGGGGACATGTCTAATCCAATGTGGTACTCAGTACTCACTCTCTACATGTCATCCCAGTCTTGGTATTCTTGTGGTTTCTTCTGTTTGCTCTGGCTAGTAGACGCATCTGTGTTATCTAACCTTGTTTTCACAGGTTCATTCCATCCTAAGCCAACTCAAGACCACAAGGTAAGTATATGCATCATAATCATGTGTATGAGGAATTCTTGCTGATGTACATACTGTTTGCAAGAAGGACTCATGGGCATGAAGTTATTCTCTTTAATACTTTTTGCTCTGATGCATATAGCCAAGATACATGTAACACATTGCCTGCTCTATCATGGTTATGCTATCACATGCTTCTATATTTAATATTCACATGATTGCATACCTGTAGGGGGAGCCTATTCTTGTTACATGTCTTTCCAAAGCTTTACTTGCTATTCTTTATATATTTATCTAAAGCTTTCATGTATGTTGCCATAAATTACCAAAAAGGGGGAGATTGAAAGCACAAGTGCTCCCTAGGTGGTTTTGGTAATTAATGACAACATATCTCTTGTTGGACTAACACTTTTATCTAGTATGTTTCAGATAAGTTCAACAATGGAGTGGCATGGACTAAAGGATGTGGGAACTCCTTCAAGATGCTAAGGACAAAGGATTGGCTCAAGCTTCAAGCTCAAGACTCTTCATTTTACATTTCAGTGATCCAAGATCACATTGAGTCTATAGGAAAAGCCAATACTATCAAGGAGGAATGAGGTGTTGCTTAATGAGCCTCTTGCTTCAAACTGCTTCGTGATATGCTCCAAATACCCTCAACTACTTTCCCACTTACACACATATGTCCTAAACCTAAAGTCAAACTCGGCCCCACTGATTCTTTCTATCCGGCGCCACCGAGTTTGGATGTCTTAGCCACTGCCACAAACCCTAGGCAAATCGGTCTCACCGATAGGGATCTCGGTCTCACCGAGATGGGATTGTAATCTCTCTGTGTATGTCCATTATCAAAATCGGTCTCACCGAGTTTGAGCAATCGGTACTACCGAGATTACAATGCAAACTCTCTGGTTAACTTATTATCAAAATCGGTCCCACCGAGTTTGATAATCGGTCAAACTGAGTTTGCCTGACCAACTCTCTGGAAAGCTTATTACCAAAATCGGTCCCACCGAGTTTGTGTAATCGGTCTTACCGAGATTATGTTATGCCCTAACCCTAACCGAATCGGTCCCACCGAGTTGCATTCCGGTCCCACCGAAAACCCTAACGGTCACGTTATTTGCTAAATCAGTCTGACCGAGTTTAACGATTCGGTCCCACCGAGTTTGGTAGATTGTGTGTAACGGTTAGATTTTGTGTGGAGGCTATATATACCCCTCCACCTCCTCTTCATTCGTGTAGAGAGCCATCAGACTGAACCTGCACTTCCAGCATCCTATTTATGAGACAGAACTACCTACTCATGTGTTGAGGCCAAGATATTCCATTCCTACCATATGAATCTTGATCTCTAGCCTTCCCCAAGTTGCTTTCCACTCAAACCCTCTTTCCACCAGATCCAAATCCTATGAGAGAGAGTTGAGTGTTGGGGAGACTATCATTTGAAGCACAAGAGCAAGGAGTTCACCATCAACGCACCATTTGTTACTTCTTGGAGAGTGGTGTCTCCTAGATTGGCTAGGTGTCACTTGGGAGCCTCCGACAAGATTGTGGAGTTGAACCAAGGAGTTTGTGAGGGCAAGGAGATCGCCTACTTTGTGAAGATCTACCGCTAGTGAGGCAAGTCCTTCGTGGGCGACGGCCATGGTGGGATAGACAAGGTTGCTTCTTCGTGGACCCTTCGTGGGTGGAGCCCTCCGTGGACACGCGCAACCGTTACCCTTCGTGGGTTGAAGTCTCCATCAACGTGCATGCACGATAGCACCACCTATCGGAACCACGCCAAAAACATCCGTGTCTCCAATTGTGTTTGAATCCTCCAAACCCTTCCCTTTACATTCTTGCAAGTTGCATGCTTAACTTTCCGCTGCTCATATACTCTTTCCATGCTTGCTTGATATGTGTTGTGAATGTTAAACTTGTGCCTAAACTCCACTTAAACTTTAAAGAAACTTAAAAACTGCAACTTTGGTACTTAGTGTCTAATCACCCCTCCTCTAGACACCTCTTCTCAAGGTCCTACAGTAAGGAACGCAAAATCAAGGAACATAACACCGGTATGACGGAAACTAGGGCGGCAAGAGTGGAACGAAACACCAGGCATAAGGCCGAGCCTTCCACCCTTTACCAAGTATATAGATGCATTAATTAAATAAGAGATATTGTGATATCCCAACATAATCCTGTCCATCATGGAGCAATCTTCAACTTCACCTGCAACTAACAACGCCATAAGAGGGGCTGAGCAAAAGCGGTAACATAGCCAAGCAATGGTTTGCTAGGAAGGGTAAAAAAGGTTAGAGGCTAACATGGCAAATTGGGAGGCTTGATAAACAGGCGATAGGTAGCGCAACATAGTGATAGAACGAAGCAACTAGCATAGCAATGATGGTAATGAGATCCAAGGTGACGGTCATCTTGCCTGAAATCCCGCTAGGAAGAAGAACAAGTCCATGAAGAAGACAAGCGGACATGGTCGAACGAATCCTCACAACTCCGGACGAAACCGAAGCTAACGAGAGAAGCAACCCGGAAAGAAGCAAACAACATGGTAAACACACAAGCATAATCATGGCATGATGCTTAATCAAGTATGATGCATGTCCGGTTTAATGAGGCATGGCATGGCAAAGCGCAACAAACAACACTACAAATTAAGTGGAGCTCAATATGCAACAAGTTGCATATTGACAGGACACCACGTTTGATTATTTAGTTCACTTCCGTTTATGCTACCCAAACAATATTAAAGGTTGTAACATGGAAAGTGGTGAAGCATAAGTAAACTAAGTATTTAGGCAAGTTTAAATGAGGCCGGAACAACAAACAACAATTCCAGAAAATCCCCATATGCATATTTCGAATTTGGTACTGTTCTGCCCTAAAACATATTTTATTGTTGTTAAACAGGAAAATAAAGTCCACCATGTTAAACTAGGCATTTTTCCACCCCATTTACATATAAAGAACATTTGAAATTGGAGCTATCGTTATTTAGTTATGAAATAAATCATTTTAACATGGCATTTGAGCAAATTTAATCAAACAGCATTTTAAACATTCCAAACATGGATGAAAGCAGCATATTATGAAACTAGATGAAATTCTAAGCATTTTACATGTTTGAAACATTTTAATCCGATGCACGGTTCATGAGTTATTATATGCATGATCCTTAGGGGTTTTTCTGCAAAGCTGCACTCTCTGGATAAATACTAAAATCGTTGGACAGGAAAAAAAATAGACAACGGACCGAATCTGGTTGGCCCGTTAGTGCACAGGAGAGAGGTTGGGGGTTTTCTCACCATGGGCCAAGCCCAGAACTGTGGAGAGGGCGCAGGCAGGCAAAGCTAGCTGGGCCGAGGCAAGGCCGGCATCCCACACGAGCAGAGGCGAGCGCCTGACGAGTGTGCTCCTGCTTGTTCCAGAGGAAGCAGAGGCGGACGATGGTAGCTTCAGTCGAGGAAGGGGACGACAGCTTGGCGCGGGGCTGGAGCGGCATGAGGACGACGCCGATGAGCTCCACGGCCATGGCGGACAACAGAACTGGACGGACTCGAGGACAGGGAGGCGGCTTGGCGACGTGGGACTTGAGGAGCTCGGGCGTGGGAGGCGACGCAGGGGATCTGTTGGATGGAAAGGCACTGGCACCGGGATGGTGGTGAAGCTCCAAGGCCATGGCGTTTCTGTGAACCAGAGAAGAGGGAGACAGCGCGCTCAGAGAAGAGAAGAACCAGGGAAGGGAGAGAAAGGAAAGGGAGGGGGCACGGCGAGCAGTTCCTGCTGGTGCTCGACGTTGAGGTTCGCCGGGGCGGACGGCGCTCCGGTGGCTGGTGCAGGGCGGTGCCACTCCCGATCCATCCTGGATCGAGACAGAGGAGGAGGGGACGAGGTGCTCAGGCCTTGCGGCGATGCGCGGGGCTACTGGATACAGGGCCATGGGGGTTCTGGTTGGTGGGGAGATCGAGGAAAGGCTGGCGTTGGCTGGTGGATGGGGCAGACAGATCCCGAGGAAGAGAGTGGCGGCGCAGTGATAGGATGGATGGGACATGTCCCTAGATTTTAGGGTTTGTCTAAAATGGACTAGAGGTGGACTATATATATGGAAATAAGGGAAATTTGGATCCTCCAATTGCGATCGGGCGGTCCGGAATAAATGGGTTAGGGAGGCCAATAAATAAAACGAAGATATTTTTACGGATGCTTGGGGATGACCCGAATACAACGGTGACGACTGAGCGGGTCGGGTTCGGGGATGTTTCGGACACGCGCGAGGGGGTCCATGGCTGTGCAGAGAGATTAGGTGGTCAGACAAGAGGGAATCGAAAACCCAGTTGGTCTTGGAAGGGTCAACGAATGCAATGGAGAGAAGCGAGGAGCGGCAACTACAAACGGATGCAAACTTTATGAAAACATGCGGATGCAATGCGCATGATGCGATGAGATGAAATGCAAGACATGAACAAAATGCAAAAACGAAAGACAAAAACCCAACCACGGAGGAAATAACCTAATACATAGCCAGAAATGGCAAGAGTTGGAGTTACAATTAGGGAAAGTTACATCCAGGGCGTTACAACACTCCACCACTACAAGAGGATCTCGTCCCGAGATCTAGGATGGCACCGGATAGAAACGGAAGATGAAGAGAAGAGGTAAAACTAAGTTGCTTCTTTGACGAACGAGTGAAACCACAAACTTTGAGAGGCTGAAAAGTTGAAAGAAAGAACACAACAGAGTTGAACACAATTGAGAGCACTGCGGTAGAAAATAGAAAACAAGGAACACCATGTGAATCTTGGAGGTTGCAAAGCTATGAATGACAAGTACAAAGGACAAGAAGGAATTGGAACAACTCTGGTTGAAACGAGATAAACAAGGAACAAGGAAGAACAAATCCGGACAACACTCCAGTTGAAAAGAGATGCAAGACTTGATAAGATGAAAAGAACTTGAAGAGATGACACAACACTCCGGTTAAATGGATAAGCACGAAAAGAACACGATCCTCACAATTTGAGATGATGAGTGAAAAGAGCAACATCACAATGCCTTCGGGAGAAAGAATAGAAGATAGATCATTGGAATAACAGAATGGAGAAGAAAATGCCAACTTGTGCCACAAATGAGCTTGGAAATCACCCTTCCAAGATGGTTACAACGGGGTTGTTGGAAAACCAACAACGAAAAGAATAAGCTTGTAGTGGGCTTATGGAAACATCTCAACACTTGAGGTGAAATTCTGCCACCAACGAAAAACAATTGCTTGTTTGAGATCAAAGAAGAGATGAAAACTTCTTTCACCGAGAGGATAGGAGAAAACTCAGATCATTGATAAGCACCACAAATAGCAACATTCCTTAGGGAAGGCTTTAGGTGAAATCTATACAAAGATAACTCCAAAGAAGAGATTGATGGATTTAAAATACCTCATTCTTGACAACATGTGAATCGCGAAACCTGAATGGAAATTGCCAAGAATGATATAACACCACCTCAAAAGATAAGGTAGAAAGAATTGCACTTCGAAATGCAAGAAGAAGAATGCTTGAACTCCTCAAAACAAAACATGTGTTGGGCACCATGTTTATATTCGAGTAAAGCTTGGCGGGTCATAACTTCGAGTGAAACCTTGAAAAACACTTGAAGAATGAAAGGAATCCTTGACGAACCACCTTGTAGATCCTCCATGGAGAACTCCGGTAATAAAAGGATGATAAAAAGAAAGAGAAGTTGAAAACACAAGGTGAAGCCTTGCGATGATTTATATGGAGCTTCACGACGAGATAAAGCGGAAATCTTGGAACTTCAGAAAAGAAAAGATGAAACATATCGAACTGGGAAATGTGACATGATGAACAACTCTGGAAAGAAGAAACTAGATCACTTGGATGAAACAATAATAAGAATTATGTTATGCGTATCCTTCACCAATTTAAATTGATGACAAGCAACAGATTTGGCATACTACTTATTCTTCTTGAGGGATTGAAAAGACATATAGTGCCAACTTGAAGAATTTATTGATGGGACCACCGGTGGGATTGGAAACAACGAATGAAATGATACAGTAACAAAGGAAGAGGAATCTTGAACGAACCACCGTAAGAATTGAAAATGAAAGTAGCAAAGGCACAATTCACCAGAAAGAATTGGAAAATGAATGAAGATACTTGAGGGGATTTAGATACATGAGAATGAAGAGGCCATGAACTGATTAGAGGTTATTTGAACGATGCAGCAGTAAGATTTGGAGAACGATAGCTACACGCTGAGAATGAAGAATTATGACATGATGGCCTTCGGAGGAAAGAAATGGAAACAACTCATGAAATGCTCCGGATGGGTGAAAAGAATAGTCACAATCAAAAACAATTATGAGGATGGCATGAAGCTAGAACCATGAATGTTCAAGAGAATGGACCAAGATTTTAGGAGAACTCTTCTTCGATCGTCAAATGACGATGAGAAACACCATCGAAATTGTTAAGGCACTCCGGGGGAACGAAAAGCGAAGAGGTTGAGGCAACAATGAAAAGAATTTGAAAGCAATCTTGGAGAAGGCATGTGACTGATGGGATCCATTCTTACGTCACACTTGAAAAGAATTTAAGAATAATTTTGGAATAATTAGAAGAGTCAGGTAAGATCCTGGGAAAAGACCTATGGGTTAGGGCCCACTCAAAAGAAAACACCGTTGAACAATTTTAAAGAGAGGTTGCACCGGTTGAATTAAATGGCTTGAATGAGATAACAACCTCGAAATATCTTGAGCGGATTGAGAATGGAAACACAAATCTTGTGAGATATCTTCAGCACTCCAGAACAAATGAATAGGAAGAAGTGAATGATTAAGAGGTGCATCGGCATGAGAAAGCATTAGAAACGAGGAAAGGAATATGATCGACAAATCTTGAATTGAATCCACCGGAGAGAATATGAGGATGAAGAATGATAAACTCAAAGCTCCGTTAGTATCTTCCTGAGAATCACCGGGTAAGAACATTGACGGGAAAAGAATGGAGAAACTTCACATCCATAAGATGGATACTTGATTAAGATATCTGAGTCCTTGAAGAAAAGGGTGGGAGGGCGGGAAAACAAAGACAACTTGGGACGGATGAAACAAACACCATTGAGAAAACTTAGAATTGATCTCGCAATTGTTGAAATGATCGGATCCACTTGAAGAGAAACACACCGGTTGGAAAGGATTGACATGACAATCTCGATGATCAAAAGGATTAATACTCCCATAGAAATATGAGAACACCGTTTAGAAAAGGTATGGAATCAACACTTGACTTCGAAGCAACTCGAATACCACAAATAAAACAAAACAAAGGATTGGCTTGTAGAAATAAGTCGGAACAACTACATATGATAGAGATTTACCCAATCCCATATCATGCATCTGTCGGAAAGATATTCTAGGAGCTACTTGAATTCCCACCTATAAAATCCCGAAACTTTCTGGTTATGCAATCTGGTGTTGGGGATACAGGGGAAGCAATATATCTCACCCAAACTAACAATCCCTACATCCAGCTGTATCCATTCGTCAACACATAACCAAGAAAACTCCGAAAATCGTGTACCTCAACCTTTGAAAAGCATCCGTTATACGAGCTATGGCAATACTCCCGAACTCCCCAGTACTGGGTGGTGTCGAGGTTATCTCACCAACAACTGCATAAAAGAGATTTTCGATGTCGGCAAAACTCAGGTATTCCAGAACTGCAATGGTAAAATTATGACGACAACACCTCGGAGCTCAACTCCCCGGGACACTGCCACAACCCCTAAATGTTAGGAGGCACCAAGAACAATGTTCTCGTCACAATACTATCAGAACGATTCCAAGATACCCGCGTGATCCTAAAAAAATTGTGAAAAATTGAGGAGAGGAAAGACAAAACATCTACGTCGAGAGTCCTCACCAGAGCGACGAAGGGGGCTGAGGAGTAAAAAGAATCCTACTCTCCGATATATATAATCCTAAGACGCAAAATAGTTTTCTTCTAGACTCAACAACGGCCAACAATCAAGGGGGCTCCTATGGTCGGTCGAGGCTCTGATACCAACTTGTCCCGCCCAATATGCGATACTATCCTAAAGAGACTCGAAGGTCCCACCAAGGATAGAACCGCATATTCATACGCTTTTGCAAGGTGGATATCATTACATCAACATTACATAATAGATGGGGATACATACAAGAGGCATACAATGCCGCAAGGGTACAACAATACATCATACATAAGATCAACATCCGACTATGGATGAAACATAAACATAAGCTCAAACGGCAATCACCCTACTAGCCCAGGCTGCCGACCTGGAACCTATCCCCTAAATGAAGAAGAAGCAGAAGAATAACTCCAAAACAAGTAACGTCGCTCTTGTGTCAAGATCATCGCAAAACTTGTACCTGCAACTGTTGGTGTAGTAATCTGTGAGCCACGAGGACTCAGCAATCCCATTACCATGGGTATCAATACTAGCAAAGCTTAATGGGTAAAGGAATGGATAAGTGGTGAGGTTGCAGCAGCGTCTAAGCATATATGGTGGCTAACATACGCAAATAAGAGCGAGAAGAGAAGCAAATGAACGGTCGTGAAGCTAGCAATGATCAAGAAGTGATCCTGAACTCCTACTTACGTCAAACATAACCCAAAACCGTGTTCACTTCCCGGACTCCGCCGAAAAGAGACCATCACGGCTACATACACGGTTGATGTGTTTTAGTTGAGTCAAGTGTCAAGTTTTTTTTGACCTGATACTGTAGGGCTTTGGCCCCACAGCATTTTTATTACTCCAAAAAAAAATACATATGTGCAGTAATTACAAGGTCAGGGAGACCCTAAAAGAAAAAAAGGCAAGTTGAAAAAAACTAACCTCAAGGAGGCAAAAAAGAGATCCATCTAATTAGATCATCTTTGAATTTAGGTTTAATCCTATGAACTAAAAGAGAAACATCCAAAATAAAAGAAGCTCTCCACCTACGAAAAGATGGTTTGATATTCCTGAAAACCCTGTCATTTCTAACATTCCAGATATTCCAGCAAGCTAGAAAAACAACTTCAGAGAAGAAAGGCCTTGCAAAATCCCTTCTAGCTTGGTAAGCAATGGCAGTCATTTCATCTCCAGCAGGCCAGCTAATTTGAAGGTAGTTCCAGACCCTGCAACTAAAGTTACACTGGAAGAAAAGATGATCCCTGTCCTCCTTGGTGTGCGTGGGACACAACACACACAGATTTGAGTCAGAGACATTCCAGTGCCTTCTCTCCAGCATATCTTGTGTGTTCAACCGATCCATGATCAACATCCAAGCAAAGAACTTGATCCTTAAGGTGCAACAACTAGCCCAAATCCAGGACAATATTGGGTTTGACACAATGTGCTTATGCAAGAAGGTATAATATTTCTTGGCAGAGTAATCCTTTCCATCCTCTTTCCAAACCCAAACATCATTCAACTGGTGATTAACATTTGAATTTCCAAGCAAGGATTGCAATGACTGCAACTCACCAAAAGCTCTCTCAGAGAGTGGTAAATGAAATAAAGGAGTTAGCTCAGACATGTCAAAAACCTCAGTAGCAGAAATAAGAGGGTCAATGAAAAAGGAGAATAGTCTTGCAAATCTTTGATCAAGTGGCACACAGGAATCTCCCAAAGACCAAGAATCAGACCAAAATAGAACTGTGTCACCCCTATGAACATGCATAGCACAGACCATCCTGAATTTATCCATTAACTTGCAAATATCCCTCCACCAGAAGGAACCACAAATGGTTGTAGCATGGGGGACTCTACCATGATAGTAAGTATTCCAAATCAAATGCACCCAGGGAACATCAACTTTATTGTAGAACTTACTGACATGTTTGAGAAGAAGGGCTTCATTCTGCAGCCCCAAATTCAAAATACCCAGCCCACCTTTATTTTTTGGTCTGCAGACCAAGCTCCAAGCAGCCAAAGACTGACCAGACTCCTGTCCATACTTTCTCCAAAGGCACTGCCTCTGAATTCTCTCCAGTTGCTTTAAAATACCAGGAGGCAGGTCCAAACTGCAGAGGAAAAAAATAGGAACAGAAGAGAGAGCAGAGATCAAGTATTGTAGTCTTCCTCCATGAGCAAGGAAGGAGGAGCTTACAGAAAGTTTCCTCTCCATACTATCCACCAAAGGCATTAAGTCCAGAATCTTGGGTTTGTTGATTCCCACAGGTAGCCCAAGATAGGTAAAAGGCAGAGAGCCAACCACACAACCAAAGACTGAAGCCAGCCTAGCTATCTCCACTGAATCAACATTAATAGGAAGCATAGAAGACTTATGATAGTTGACATGCAACCCAGTGGACTTAGAGAACAGAAGTAACATCTTTTTCAGAGCAAACAATTGAGGTTCCTTAGCAGGCAAAATAATTAGGGTGTCATCAGCATACTGAATAATGGGGTAGTCCTTGTCATGACAGGGAATTGGAAGCTCCAAAAGTCCCTTCTGAAACATATCATTAACAACTGATTGCAACAAATCAGCAGCAATTGCAAACAGGAGTGGAGAGAGAGGGTCACCCAGCCTAACACCTTTCTTGCAGGTAAATTGCTTACCAGGTACTCCATTAAGCAAAATAGAAGAAGTACCAGAAGCAAGGAACTGCTTAACCCAGGAAATCCATTTGTCATTGAAACCTTTGTGTCTCAAAATCTGAAATATAGCCTCATGCTCAATTGAATCAAAGGCTTTCTCAAAGTCTAGCTTCAGGATAACAATAGGCCTTTTAGACTGGTGGCATTGATGCAAGTATTCAAGTGTCCAAGCCACACAGTCCTGGATTGTTCTTGACTTGATAAAACCATATTGGTTTTTGTGCAAACAACTCATAATATCCAACTGAAGCCTGTTTGCAGCCATTTTTGAAAGAAACTTAACCCCCATACCGGTAAGAGAGATAGGTCTAAAGTCATTGACAGATTCAGGAGACCTCTTCTTTGGTACCAGAGTGATGTATGAATAGTTGATATTCTCAAGATTAGCAGTCCCTTCATGAAAAGCGACAGCCAAAGCATAGAAATCCTTGCTGATTATATGCAAACACTTTTTTAAAAACAAGCCATTAAAACCGTCAGGGCCAGGTGACTTATCAATAGGCATGTTCTTAACAGTGTTATCCATCTCCTCCTTGGAGAACACCTTAGTCAAGGAGTCCAAACCCTCCACCCTATCCAAAATAGAGGAGAGATCAAAACACATTTCAATCCCATGACTAGTGCCCATTCTGTTCTTGAAATTAAGCCATAGAGCAGCAGCCATTTGCTCATGGTCAGACACCACAGAGCCATCCTCCAGCCTTAAGGAAGAAATGGAGTTATGCCTATATCTTTCAGAAGCCATGGCATGGAAAAATTTAGTGTTCTCCTCCCCCACTTTAATGGATCTAATAGTACACCTTTTCCTCCAATATAGATACTGTAGGTGTAGGAGATGCTCTAGATGCAACTTAACAAGATTTCTGAAGTTGAATTCATGCCTGAATAGGGGCCTCAACTCCTCCAAACAATCCAAAATGAGAACCACTCTGTTGCATTTAGCAATTAAGACCTTCATTTTGGAGACATTCATATGCCAACTCTTGAGATCTCTCCTCAAGGATTTGAACTTAGCAGCAATAACTGCAGTAATGTGTGCTTTGTTTATAGTAGAAGACCAAGAGGCAGACACACAATCAAGAAAACCCTGCAACTCCACCCAAAAGTTCTCAAAACGAAAGATATTGCATTTGGGAATAGAGGTGTTGATTGCCACCACACAAGGCACATGATCTGAAGCAGTCCTTGCAAGTGGCAACACCTGAGTGGAAGGGTAACAGGAGATCCAATTCGCAGAGGTAAAAAACCAGTGAAAGATCTTGCATATTTGACCAAGTGAAAGATCTTCCCTTAATAGGTAATTCAAGCAGACCAAGATGCCCAATAATCTCATTAAAGATAAAAATATCATTAGCATCACCCTCAGGTAGATTTCTGTTCTCAGTTGATCTAATAAAATTAAAATCCCCCAGTACCAACCAATTAGCAGAGTCAGGTATGGAAAGATGGTAGAGCCAGTCCACAAAGTCATCTCTAGCTTGGCCTCTGCACGGCCCATAGATGTTGACCAACGTCCAAATTTCATTATTATGTTTGGAAGTGAATTGGATAACAATACCAAAATGCTTCACCTCCAGCAACTGACCAGAGAGAACAAAGGAGTTCCACAGCACAACAATGCCACCCGAGGCCCCAACCGAAGGACTGAAAACGAACGAGTCAAAACGACTGGGGCAAAATTTTCGGACAGTCGTGGAATCAATACACTCCATTTTCGTCTCTTGTAGACATACCACAGACGCCATGCTTTCCTCCACCTTATTACGAACAGCACGTTGGCGATCATCAGAATTAAGACCTCTAACATTCCAACACATTACAGGCCAACTTCTAGTAGATCGAGGATCCATAAAATACATTGTTTACATATTTTAGGAGCATGCCCGCGTAGCAGGTAGCACAGACCACAATTCAAACCGGCTACATAGCCGAACAAAGTACACATGCGTTGACAACGATCATCAACAGCTCCCCAACAAAAGAGACTTAAAATAAGCCTAGGATAAATAGTCTGGTTATGGGTCGACCACACCCCGTAATCATAACCCAGACTAAACATCTGACGAATTACCCTTAGCAGAGGATGGATCCGCCATAAGCGCATCCGCAGTGAGCTTGTCAGCAGCAATACCCAGGTCAGCTCCAATTTGCTGAATGTGAATAATTGGCGTTGGAGGAGGCACTGGAGTCGATCTTGGAACATGATCATCCTCCGCAAAGGGTTTTGGGCGAGGCTTCTTCTTCTTGGGCTCCGTCATTGGCAGGGCTTGCAGCACAGGCTTAAAACCATCCCTCTTTACAGAGCTACGAGTGCAACGGCACAGGTCAGAGTCAACAATGGGAGCACGACCACATTTGGTCACTGGCTTCGTCTTTGGGGCAGGAGCAGAGAAAGAAAACTGCTCCTCAGCAACAGTAACAGGCTGCAGTCCAAAGCCCAACTCCAACTCCTGAGAACTGTCAGCTAACGAAGCAGAAGCAGGCCCACTGGGGGGCGAAGCAACAGACAGTGGGACAACAAAGCCAACAGAATCAACAGGAATTAATTCCGAAACCCAGCGAACCTTTTCAAACGCCAACGACCAAGATCTCTTGGAAAGAATCAGAGGCTGAAACGAAGCCTGAAAAACTTGCTTTGGAACATCCATAGTAGAGCAACTACCCAGAAGGGTATCAAAGGTCCTTTTCCATGCCATCTCCGGTGGCAAAGGAGGGCCGTACACCACATTCAGACGTCCAGCAAAAAGATCCTACCGGGGCACTATAGGCTGCTGAGATGGCACTATGGCCCAAGCATCAGGGTCAGTAGGCAGAGCAGCATTCTGAATGTCATTACCCAATAAATCTTCAGGGGGCTGTAAATCATTACCAGGATCAACCTCCAATCCTGGCACCAAATCCCCAGCATCCAACGGAGCAATCACCGGGTGCAACTGATCAGGCTCGGCAACCACAACAGGTGGGTGATCCTCAACTTCAACAGCATCCAAATGCATGATCACAGGCGGAGCAGGCGGAATAGAACTGTCAGACTGATTAACAGAGCCTGAAAAATCTTGCTGGTTTATGACAATGGACTCCTGATCATGGACTTCTCCATTTACTGGATCATCTGCTGGGGCTTGCGCATCGTCATCCCAACCCCATCCTCCGCCCTGATTCACATCCACAGGGGGCGGCGGCGGCACATCATTCCACCCAAGCGCAGGGTAAGGCGGCAGAGCAAAGATATTGTCATCATGGATCAGGTGCCCGGGCAAGGGGTGAGGGTTTCCATCGATGGGTATGGGGTCTTCATCTTGCGGCATTTGCTCCGCAAAGTTAGCACCAAGAATATAGCACGGTGCAGTCCAAGACACTTTTGCACCTCCCCAATCCACATAGTCAGAGAACACCACATCCCTGGGAACTAGTATGTCCTCTGGAAAAGAAGCAAAAACTATCGATCTTACAAGATACGAATCATCACTAATCCAATGATGGAATTTTCCAAAAGTATTAACTGCAGCCCTTAAGTTCTCCTCATTACGCAGATCAAGAGGGACACCCAGAAACATTAGGCAGCCCTGACGAAAACCTTGAACCCCACGAAAACCCTCACCATGGTCGTGTCTCATAAAACGGACAAAACGATCCAGACCAAGATCTTGAGGAGGCATCTGAACCAAAGCAAAACTCTCACCAGCATCTCTGACCTCAAATAAACCCACACCAGAAATCCAAGGCTGGGCAGAGCAAACATGAAAACCCATGTGGTTGACGAGCTCAACCACCTGCTCACGTACCTGCCCCATCTGATCCAGAGGCGGAGCCGGCATGACCTCCGCAATCAAAAAGCGTTCATGAGAACGAACCATGGGCGACGGCGGCGAGACGAAGGTCCGTGGAAGACGATGAACCCCTCCATCAATGATGTGATGCCCCACCGACACATAGCGCATCGGATCAATGGCAAAGTTGGCCAAGGGTGGGGGGAAGAGGGAAGCGGAGGCGTTGGCGGTGGAGAGCCAGCCGGTGTGCGTGGAGCGCAGGTTACCGGGGATAATGGTGATGTGATGGGGCAGGACAGCAAGGGTGGCGGCAGCATGCGCTTCCCAATGCAGGAGGGAGAGACCGGCCTATCCGAGATATCGGGACGCTTCCGTTTCCAACATAAACCTTTTTCTATCGCAATAAAATCATAGTCTTTCCTAGAATGACCAAGATCCCCACAGGCAAAACATCCAACGGAGACCGAGCAGGTGACAGACAGGTGGCCCCCCATAGAGCAGCGAGAACACGTAAGCACTTGGTCCACCATGTCATTGACCATGGTCTCAAAAGCATCATTTGCCTCTTGAGTGGATGGAATTTCCAGCGGAACAGGGCTAGCAGGCCCAACAGGGGAAAGATCAGCAAGAGTGGGCTCTGCAACAGTTGGGCTGACTACCGGAGTAGGAAAACTAGGCCTGGGGAGGCATGTGGGCGATGGACCAGTGATTACTGAGTCCGAAGAGCCCAACATGGCATCGGAGCCCAACATGGCATCATTCAAAACAGGATCAAACCCGCCCGAAGATCTCGCCGTAGATGGAGCTTGTGGTTCCGAAAGAGACGATCGTATGGGAACGACCATGCCAAAAGTGATCGACGGCGAGGCCACAGTCCACTGAAGCTCCACCGGCGGCGGGGGGTGAATTACCACACGTTCCTTCGTGGGTAAATCATAACCGGAGATATCAGCTAATTCAATGCAATTCTGAGTAGCAGGATAACGATAGCCCTTACATGCATCATATTTCTGAAATGTAGCGAAAGAAAGCCTTTTGCGAGTTGAATTACCAGATCTGATCGCAGACTTGACAGGAGGCTTATGCATTGCCATCATACCAAGAGTGGCACGCCGCTTGGAGGGGCTGACAAGAATCCACTCCGCATCACACTCCTTTTTCCAGATCAAAAACTCACGCCACCAATTTGGCCCACCATTACCCCACAGATGAAAATAACATTTGAATTGGTTGCACGCATAAGAACGCGAATCAACAATATGAAATCCCACTTGCTTGCAAGACACCACAAAAGAGAAAACTTTATCCTTAATGCATGTCACCATGAGATCAATAGCAGAACCACCAACAGCTGCCTCGAGCGCCGCTGCCGCCGAATCTTCATCAAGCCGGAAATCATGCCGGCTAAAAGAAACCACCAGAACAAATGGGCGTGACCCCTCCAAAGGATGGATGGAAAGACCAGAAGATCTAAAAACCTCATCAGCAAAAGCCACTCCACGAGAGAAATCCAGATCCAGAGTTGCACCGCCATCAGAACCCATAGAAGATGGGGTCTCGAGAGAGAGGAGAGAAATCCAGAAACAATGGTCGGAGGAGATCTAAAAGTTACCGGAGAGGAAGGGAGATCGCCGTGAGAAGTCGCCGGAGGGTGGGAGGGTGGGTGGGAGCGCCATTCGAAACTAGGACCGCTTTGAATGAATTAGTCAAGTGTCAAGTTATCTACAATCGGATATTAACAAATTCCCATCTGCCACATAATCGCGGGCACGACTCTCGAAAGTTTATACCCTGGAGGGTTGTCCCAACTTAGCCCCTCACAAGCTCTCACGGTCAACGAAGGATATTCCTTCTCCCAGGAAGACCCGATCAGTCTCGGAATCCCAGTTTACAAGACATTTCGACAATGGTAAAACAAGACCAGCAAAGCCGCCCGATGTGCCGACAAATCTCGATAGGAGCTACACATATATCGTTCTCAGGGCACACCAGATAGGTCAGCCTACGAGTAAAACCAGACCTTGAGTTGCCCCGTGGTGGCCCCGCAGTTTGCCCAGTTCGGACCAACACTCGAAGGAGCACTGGCCCAAGGGGGGGGGGTTAAATAAAGATGACCATCGGGCTCCGGGAACCCAAAGGAAAAAGGCTTAGGTAGGCAAATGGTAAAACCAAGGTTGGGCCTTGCTGGAGGAGTTTTATTCAAAGAGAACTGTCAAGGGGGTTCCATAAATCACCCAACCGCGTAAGGACGCAAAATCAAGCAACATAACACCGGTATGACGGAAACTAGAGCGGCAAGAGTGGAAACACCAGGCATAAGGCCGAGCCTTCCACCCTTTACCAAGTATATAGATGCATTAATTAAATAAGAGATATTGTGATATCCCAACATAATCCTGTCCATCATGGAGCAATCTTCAACTTCACATGCAACTAACAACGCTATAAGAGGGGCTGAGCAAAAGCGGTAACATAGCGAAGCAACGGTTTGCTAGGAAGGGTGAAAAGGGTTAGAGGCTAACATGGCAAATTGGGAGGCTTGATAAACAGGTGATAGGTAGCACAACATAGTGATAGAACTAAGCAACTAGCATAGCAATGATAGTAATGAGATCCAAGGTGACGGTCATCTTGCCTGAAATCCCACTAGGAAGAAGAACGAGTCCATGAAGAAGACAAGCGGACGTGGTCGAATGAATCCTCACAACTCCAGAACGAAACCAAAGCTAACGAGAGAAGCAACCCGGAAAGAAGCAAAAAACATGGTAAACACACAAGCATAATCATGGCATGATGCACAATCAAGTATGATGCATGTCCAGTTTAATTAGGCGTGGCATGGCAAAGCGCAACAAACAACACTACAAATTAAGTGGAGCTCAATATGCAACGAGTTGCATATTGACAGAACACCATGTTCGATTATTTAGTTCACTTCCGTTTATGCTACCCAAACAATATTAAAGGTTGTAACATGGAAAGTGGTGAAGCATAAGTAAACTAACTATTTAGGCAAGTTTAAATGAGGCCGAAACAGCAAACAACAATTCCAGAAAATCCCCATATGCATATTTCAAATTTGGTACTGCTCTGCCCTAAAACATATTTTATTGTTGTTAAACAGGAAAATAAAGTCCACCATGTTAAACTAGGAATTTTTCCACCCCATTGACATATAAAGAGCATTTAAAATTGGAGCTATGGTTATTTAGTTATGAAATAAATCATTTTAACATGGCATTTGAGCAAATTTAATCAAACAACATTTTAAACATCCCAAACATGTATGAAAGCGGCATATTATGAAACTGGATGAAATTCTAAGCATTTTACATGTTTGAAACATTTTAATCCGATGCACAGTTCATGAGTTATTATATGCATGATTCTTAGGGGTTTTTCTGCAAAGCTGCACTCTCTGGATAAATACTAAAATCGCTGGACAGGCAAAAACAGACAACGGGCCGAATCTGGTTGGCCCGATAGTGCACAGGAGAGAGGCTGGGGGTTTTCTCACCATGGGCCAAGCCCAGAACTGTGGAGATGGCGCAGGCAGGCAGAGCTAGCTGGGCCGAGGTGAGGCCAACAGCCCGCACGAGCAGAGGCGAGCACCTGACGAGCGTGCTCCTGCTCGTTGCAGAGGAAGCAGAGGCTGACGATGGAAACTTCAGTCGAGGAAAGGGATGACAGCTTGGCGCGGGGCTGGAGCGGCATGAGGACGACGCCGACGAGCTCCACGGCCACGGCGGATGACAAAACTGGACGGACTCGAGGGCAGGGAGGCGGCTTGGCGACGCAGGACTTGAGGAGCTCGGGCACAGAAGGCGACGCAGGGGATCTGTTGGACGGAGAGGCACTGGCGCCGGGATGGTGGTGAAGCTCCAAGGCCATGGCGTTTCTGTGAACCAGAGAAGAGGGAGACAGCGCGCTCAGAGAAGAGAAGAACCAGGGAAGGGAGAGAAAGGAAAAGGAGGGGGCACGGCGAGCAGTTCCTGCTGGTGCTCGACGTCGAGGTTCGCCGGGGCGGACGGTGCTCTGGTGGCTGGTGCAGGGCGGTGCCACTCACGATCCATCTTGGATCGAGGCAGAGGAGCAGGGGACGAGGCGCTCAGGCCTTGCGACGATGCGCGGGGCTGCTGGATACAGGGCCATGGGGTCTCTGGTTGGTGGGGAGATCGAGGAAAGGCTAGCGTTGGCTGGTGGATGGGTCAGACAGATCCCGAGGAAGAGAGTGGCGGCGCGGTGATAGGATGGATGGGACATCTCCCTGGATTTTAGGGTTTGTCTAAACGAAAAATGTATTTGGCAACCGTGTGGCAGATTGCGAAACTGCCACACGCATCCAGCGCCATCAGTTCCCTCCCGATCTCCTTCCTTCCCCGCACGTCCTCTCAATTTTTTTCCTTTCCCGCACGCCTCCTGATCTTCTTCCTTTCCTGCATGACCTCCCCCGATTTCTTTCCTTTCCCGCACGCCCTTCCCGATTTTATCGGGCACACCCACTCTTGCCTTCCTAATTTTCGTAATCGTCAATTATGGCCCACACGCCTTCTCGATTTTCAGCAAAAATAATGCTTGGACTAGGATTTGATCTCTGTTCTGCAGGTAATCAACAAAGGGAGCTAACCACCTCACCTATGACACTATTTGTTGAACAAGCTAAGGGAAATACTGTTTTTGACATGTTTGTGGTAACTTTGATCATTGGGAATAAATTTGTTGAACCCGCCCCCCAGTAATTTCTGTAAATAGCACGATAACATTCACGCCATAGACCTGATAATTTAGATACATACATCGTGGTAACTTTAACCATTGGGGAAGAAAAATATGAAAATATACCCGATAATTTATGTGTAAATAGATGGTAATATACGCAGCGCACATCTGATAACCGAGGTAGAAACACCATGGTAACTTTGAACGTACAGATTTTTTTTAAAAGATACTCCGGCATCTTCTGTGTAAATAGCATGGTAGTATACCTCCCTCCCCTGGCATTTTTATGTGTAAATAGCATGAAAACATATGCACTGCGATAACTAAACACCATGATAAGTTTTTGACCCGTGGGGGGAGGGGGATTTGCTAAAACATACCCCTGATAAATTTTGTGTAAATAGCATGATATTTTAAGCACTACGGGCTTGATAGGTTACCTAGAATCACCATGATAACTTTTTGTCCCGGAAAAAAGTTGTTCAAAACATCCTCAATATATTTTGTGTAAATAACATGATAATATAAGCACCGCGTAACCGATAACTTGCAATATAAACATGATGGTAACTTTTTTATCGAAGGAAACTAAGCTGTTAAAAACATACGCTCGCCTCGCGCGTGGGCCTCTTGGATGAACAGAACGCATGACGTGCCACGAGAAAGTCACATAATGTTTAGTGTCATGAGGGGCACACGTGCTATAGGCGTGATAAGTTACGCAAAAACTTCATCGTAATTTTTGACCTATGGAAAAAGCTACCGAAATACACCCAGGTTTTTAGGTGCAAGTACCATGATAATATACGAACTATAGACCCGGTAACTCATGTACAATCCCTCTTGATAACTTTGATCGGGGGGAGGTTGATGTACATATACCCTGATAACTTATGTGTAAGTACCACGGTATTTTACACATCGAAGACCTTATAACTTGTGTACAAAACACAGTGGTAACTTTGAAGGGATGTAGTTGTTGAAGCATAGATACCTGGTACATTCTATGTAAATAGCACGGTAAGTTATGCAAGACAGGCCTGATAACTTGCATACAAATACCATGGTAACTTTGTCCTGAGGAGAAATCATGTGGTAGACGTGAAGAAGTGAAAGTTTTCTCAGGGGTGGGCGCCCGAGATGTGCGGGAGAAGCAGGTTTATCGGGCGAGCCTATAGGGTCGTTTGGGAGGAGGCGAGGTCAAAGGACGAGGAATCGTGTGGTACTTTAAAATGAAAAAAGTAGAGGTGTGGCAGTTTTGCTTATATGGCACACGTGTGCCAAATATCACAGTCCTTGTCTAAAATGGACTAGAGGTGGACTATATATATGGAAATAAGGAAATTTGGATCCTCCGATCGCGATCGGGCGGTCCGGAATAAATGGGTTAGGGAGGCCAATAAATAAAACGAAGATATTTTTACGGATGCTTGGGGATGACCCGAATACAACGGTGACGACTGAGCGGGTCGGGTTCGGGGATGTTTCGGACACGCGCGAGGGGGCCCATGGCTGTGCAGAGAGATTAGGTGGTCAGACAAGACGGAACCGAAAACCCAGTTGGTCTTGGAAGGGTCAATGAACGCAATGGAGAGAAGCGAGGAGCGGCAACTACAAACGGATGCAAACTTTATGAAAACATGCAGATGCAATGCGCATGATGCTATGAGATGAAATGCAAGACATGAACAAAATGCAAAACAAAAGACAAAAACCCAACCACAGAGGAAATAACGTAACACATAGCCATAAATGGCAAGAGTTGGAGTTACAATTATGGAGAGTTACATCCGGGGCGTTACAATTAAGGCCCAATAACTCCCCGGGGGTTCCGGTAACCTCCCGGTACTCCGGAAAATACCCAAACTTGTCTGGAACCATTCTGATGTCCGAATATAGCCTTTCAATATATCAATCTTTATGTCTCGACCATTTCGAGACTCCTCGTCATGTTTGTGATCTCATCTGGGACTCCAAACAAACTTCGGTCATCAAAACACATAACTCATAATACAAATCGTCATCGAATGTTAAGTGTGCGGACCCTACGGGTTCGAGAACTATGTAGACATGAATGAGACACATCTCCGATCAATAACCAATAGAGGAACCTGGATGCTCATATTGGCTCCTACATATTCTACGAAGATCTTTATCGGTCAAACCGCATAACAACGTACATTGTTCCCTTTGTTATCGGTATGTTACTTGCCCGAGATTCGATCATCGGTATCATCATACCTAGTTCAATCTCGTTACCGGCAAGTCTCTTTACTCATTCCGTAATACTTCACCCCGGAACTAACTCATTAGTCGCATTGCATGCAACGCTTATAGTGATGAGCATTACCGAGAGGGCCCAAAGATACCTCTCCTAAACACGGAGTGACAAATCCTAATCTCGATCTATGCCAACCCAACAAACACCTTTGGAGACACATGTAGAGCATCTTTGTAATCAACCTTTTACATTGTGATGTTTGATAGCACACAAGGTGTTCCTCTGGTATTCGGGAGTTGCATAATCTCATAGTCTGAGGAACATGTATACGTCATGAAGAAAGCAGTAGCAATGAAACTATAACAATCATAATGCTAAGCTAATGGATGGGTCATGTCCATCACATCATTCTCCTAATGATTTGATCTTGTTCATCAAATGACAACACATGTCTGTGGTTAGGAAACATAACCATCTTTGAGTAACGAGCTAGTCAAGTAGAGGCATACTATGGACACTATGTTTTGTCTATGTATTCACACATGTACTAAGTTTCCGGTTAATACAGTTCTAGCATGAATAATAAACATTTATGATGAAATAAGGAAAAAAATAATAACTTTATTATTGCCTCTAGGGCATATTTCCTTCAGTCTCCCACTTTCACTAGAGTCAATAATCTAGATTACAAAGTAATGATTCTAACACCCATGGAGTTTTGGTGCTGATCATGTTTTGATCGTGGAAGAGGCTTAGTCAACGGGTCTGCAACATTCAGATCCCTATGTATCTTGCAAATCTCTATGTCTCCCTCCGACACTTGATGACGGATGGAATTGAAGCGTCTCTTGATGTGCTTGGTTCTCTTGTGAAATCTGGATTCCTTTGCCAAGGCAACTGCACCAGTATTATCACAAAAGATTTTCATTGGACCCGATGCACTAGGTATGACACCTAGATTGGATATGAACTCCTTCATCCAGACACCTTCATTTGCTGCTTCCGAAGCAACTATGTACTCCACTTCACACGTAGATCCCGCCATGGCGCTTTTCTTGGAACTGCACCAACTGACAGCTCCATCATTCAATAAAAATACGTATCCGGTTTGTGACTTAGAGTCATACGGATCAGTGTCAAAGCTTGCATCGACGTAAACATTTACGACGAGCTCTTTGTCACCTCCATAAATGTGAAACATATCCATAGTCCTTTTCAACTATTTTAGGATGTTCTTGACTGCTGTCCAGTGCTCCACTCCGGGATTACTTTGGTACCTCCCTGCTATACTTATAGCAAGTCACACATCAGGTTTGGTACACAGCATTGCATACATGATAGAACCTATGGCTGAAGCATAGGGAATGACTTTCATTATCTCTCTATCTTCTGAAGTGGTCGGGCATTCAGTCTGACTCAACTTCACGCCTTGTAACACAGGCAAGAACCCTTTCTTTGACTGGTCCATTTTGAACTTCTTCACAACTTTATCAAGGTATGTGCTTTGTGAATGTCTAGTTAAGCATCTTGATCTATCTCTGTAGATCCTGATGCCCAATATGTAAGCAGCTTCACCGAGGTCTTTCATTGAAAAACTCTTATTCAAGTGTCCTTTTATGCTTCCATAAATTCTATATTATTTCCAATCAACAATATGTCATCCACATATAATATTAGAAATGCTACAGAGCTCCCACTCACTTTCTTGTAAATACAGGCTTCTCCAAAAGTCTGTATAAAACCATATGCTTTGATCACACTATCAAAGCGTTTATTCCAACTCCGAGGGCTTGCACCAGTCCATAAATGGATCATTGGAGCTTGCATGCTTTGTTAGCACCCTTTGGATCGAAAAAACCTTCTGGTTGCATCATATACAACTCTTCTTCCAGATATCCATTCAGGAATACAGTTTTGACATCCATCTGCCAAATTTCATAATTGTAAAATGCAGCAATTGCTAACATGATTCGAATAGACTTAAGCATCGCTAGGGGTGAGAAATTCTCATCGTAGTCAACTCCTTGAACTTGTCAAAAACCTTTCACAAAAATTCGATCTTTGTAGACAGTAACATTACCATCAACGTCAGTCTTCTTCTTGAAGATCCATTTATTTTCTATAGCTTGCCGATCATCGGGCAAATCCACCAAAGTCCACACTTTGTTCTCATACATGGATCCCATCTCAGATTTCATGGCCTCAAGCCATTTCGTGGAATCTCGGCTCGTCATCGCTTCCTCATAGTTTGTAGGTTCACCATGGTCTACTAACATGACTTCTAGACCAGGATTACCATACCACTCTTGTGTGGATCGTACTCTGGAAGACTGTAGTAACTTGATATGAAGTTTCATGATCATCATCATTAGCTTCCTCACTAATTGGTGTAGGAATCACTGGAACTGATTTCTGTGATGAACTATTTTCCAATTTGGGAGAAGGTACAATTACCTAATCAAGTTCTACTTTCCTCCCACTCACTTCTTTCGAGAGAAACTCCTTCTCTAGAAAGGATCCATTCTTAGCAACGAATACCTTGCCTTCGGATTTGTGATAGAAGGTCTAACCAATAGTTTCCTTTGGGTATCCCATGAAGACGGACTTCTCCAATTTGGGTTTGAGTTTATCTGTCACACCCTGATTTTCATGGCACAACACTTAAGATTATAAATCATGTTAAAATGTGGTTTGACGAAAACTTTTGAGTGTTTTGGACTTTGCATTGATTGGATTTTGTTTGTTGTTTGCAAGTGCTCTAAAAATCAAATAAATCCTCCAACTCCTATACTTCATCTCCTTGCTCCAAACTCTTGAACCAATGATCATGCCATGTGTATAGTACATTATAGAATTTTATTACAAAAATAATTTGGCCAAAAAGTATTTTCTAAATTTAGTTTTCCAAAAAACCCTGAATTGAGGTTTGCACTTCAAGTACTGGATTTGGGTATGAAAAATCTTACAAAGAGTATGTTTGACTCCTATTAGGTATAGGACTACCAAAAACCACAAAAAAATAATTTTAAAAGTTATTTTACTATTTTATTTAAAGGCTTTTTCTTTAGACTAGAAATGGTCTTTAATAGGTTAAAACTATTTTAATGCTTAAAAAATATTTGGGAAAAACCTAGTGAAACTCAGTGGACATATATTGTCCATATATAAGAGTTTCAACACATGGTCATGTTGAAAATATTGGTCAAATCCCTCAAAAACCCTTTATGGATATTTCAATATTTTGAAATATTTACAAAGGAAATATTCCCTAAAAATTCCGAGACAATTCTAGCATGTCACATATGACATGTTTGATGATCTTGACAAGTCTCATGTCATGGAGAATAGTATAACCCCATGTAATCCCCTAAAAACTATTTCTGTCCATTTTGAAGTTTGAGCAACTTTACATTGCCAAATATGTTCAAATTTTCTAAAACTAGGTGCACATGCTCAAATGGTCTAAATATTCATCTAGACCAAGTGGCACAAGTTAGAGAACAAGTTAACTTGATCAAAGTGCCACAAAACCCTTCATGTCCAGAACCAAATTTGAACAACTCTACATTGGCAACTTTCTCCTTTTGATCTCAACTTTTGTGGACATGTTTAGAACCTCAAATGATGACACTACACCAAGTGGTGCATCAAGGAGAATAGATTTACATGGCTAAATCTTGGAAAGTCCATTTCTGTTGATTTCTAGGGTTTACAAAAGTTGCATTGGCAACTTTGCCCAGATGGACTCAATCTTGGTGGAACCACTTGTTTTCTCATGCCATTTGGCCCTGTCAAGCCTTATGACAAGAGGAGTTCATATTTTGCCCAAATCAAAAACAAACACCTTCTGCCTTTTTTCTAAAAACACCAATTTGACCACTAACACTAATCTCCATGAGTTCTCCTTTTTACCACAACCCCCTCTACCTCTGGTGTGATTCCCTGTCCGAGAGGCAATGATGAAGGGGGGCAGGGATCCACTTTTCTTCTCTAGAAAACAGCATTTTCACTCTCTCTCCACCCCTCCTCTCCTCTACTGGCGCCCTAGGGCATCCAATGCCACTTTCCCATTGTTTAGTTCCCCCTGCAGCCCCTAGACAAGAGTGGATGCGCGAATGCGCGCGGAAAAGCCGCGGATGCTGGCCATTTGCGCGCTCGGGAGTGCCTGGCAGAGCACTCGGCTGTTGACGCCGCCCCACCACCTTGAGACTCACCCTCATGCTAGTCGAGGTGCCTCGACGTCCGCAACACACCAACATGCTGGCCCCCTCCTCTCCCCCTCTCTCTCACCTCCAGCAGCGTGTGCCCAGAGCCGTCCGAGCCCGCCAATGCGTGTGCGAGCTTGTGGCTCCACCAGGAGCTCGCCCCGCTCCCTCTTTCTATTCCTGGTGCCCTACTCAACTCCCACGAACACCGCAGACAACCCGTCGCTCTCTTCCCTTGCCACCGAGCCATTGCCACGGCCACCCATGCGCCGCGTCCACGGTGAGCCACGGGTCGGCTACTTAAGGCCACCCCTGAGCCCCCTCTCTACTCCTTTGGCTCTCTCTCCCTCCCATGCACCCCCTGGACCAACCCACTTCCCTCCTCGGGCTCTCCATCCGCCACCATGGTCGGAGCCTTGCCGTCGGCCTCCGCCTAAATTCGCACCCACCACTCCACCTCCTCCCCTCTAGACCGCACTAGAGCATCTCCACCATCACCGCGAGCCCCTCCCATGCTTCTTCCTCTCCTCCCCGTGGTTGTTCCCTCAAGTTCCATCACCACCATTGGCATCGCCCGCTGCGGCTGATGATGCGCTCGCGTCTAGCCACCCCAGTGGTCATGGTGCACCCCGGATGATGCGGCACACTCTCCTGAGCATGCCGGTACACCGGGCGTCGCTGGAGGTGGCCGGTACCGCCGGGGAGAACGCTAGCGCCCGCTCGGCCTCGCCTCCCCTGCCTCTGCTCTGTTCGAGCGGGAGGTAGGAGACGGCCTGAGCATCGGGCCTCGCTCGTCAGCACCCGGTGGGTGGGCCCCACCCGTTTAAGTGGAGACAGCTTCGGCGAAGATGCCTTCGACGTCGCCCGCGTGGCCGAACCGTTGGGCTGACCCAGTTGCGCCTCGTCGTTAAATACCGCCCAGTGCGCGCTGCCGCCGCTGGAATATGGCCCATTAGGTATTTCCATTTACTTTTTCAGCAAGATTCAAACTTTTCTAGAGACCTCATTTCAAGTCCAAATCTGATGATTCAAATTTTAAGTGACTCCATAAATCAATATCTATTTAACGAGCCATAGTGACATTTTTGCACTGCCTAGTTTCACCTGGATCTAACAAATAGGTCATTTATACTCCTAAACCAGCTTCAAAAATCCATAGAATATTCATTTGAACTCCAAATCTAGTGAAACCAATTTCTAAATGTTTATAAAATCATGCCTGATTTAATGGGTACTTTTACTCATTTTTAAAAAAGGCATTCTATGGACAACTTGCAGATCCATTAAATCCATTGATTCCATCATATCGAAATGTTCAGAAATATTCACTGATCCAATCCCAATGAAACCACTCTGGTTATTTTTCATACAACCAGAGAAGTCCTAGAAAAGTCAACTTCGTATTTTTAGAGAACTTTTATTTTCTACCTTGTTGTGTTGCTTATTGTGATTACTTTCGACGTTAGTAGACGAAGTAGACGGAGTACCTGGAGAAGGACTAGAAGACTTGAAGACTCTGATGAACCAGGCAAGGAGCCCTTTGACCATGATGAACCTTTTTTTATCATAGTAGCATTTCTTTCCGTGATTGTTGAATGCATGATATCTTGAATGGCAACCTTGCTAGGTTTGCCTTCGTTGCATGCCCATTGATACTTGCATTGTTCATGACTCTATCCTTGTTTAAAGTTGTGTTGGTGGGTTGTAGAAATATGCTATAGTAGTTGGTTGAGCAAAATGGGTTAGAGTTATGCATGGAAAGAAACAAGTGTGGTTTGACATACTTGCAAATAGCCCAGTGGGTGCCACTAATGCCCCTCGGAGATGATGATGAACTAGGTCACTACTTGGTGGAGAGGTAGTGTACCGAGGCTTGATGAAAGTGTTGTTTATAGAGACGGATTAGATTTAAGATTTGTCGACTGTCCCAACCAAACATGCGCAACCACTCTACCCCTTGGGACGGGGCATTATTGATTACCTAGTCCGATACTAGCATGGTGCCCGCAATACTAGTGACGGGGGTGACATGAGGTCACTCTCGGGACGGGGTCGTGCTTGGATAGGCAGCCATGACTGTTTTCATAGGGCACCGGACACACCGTTGGTCCCTGCGTGTATGTGTGATAATGAAAGGGCAGACTCCCAAGATCTTGATGCTTATACACAAAGGTCGTGTACCAACGAGTGGACCCTATGTTAGTGTCGCCTAGGGAAAGATAGTGATCGGGTGCTTCCCCCGAGTACTTGAGGTACCACGGGATCGTGGATGACACAAAAGCTTCCGAGATCTTGTGGATAAAGTGTGCAACCTCTGCAGAGTGTCAAACTATTCGAATAGCTGTGTCCACGATCAAGGACAGTTGGGTGGTAATGCTTAGACTATGTCCATATGTTTCTGAAAAACAACACGGTTTGATGATATTCTTGATATGATTCATGAGGAAGTCATGATGAGCTTGAGCATGAGTTGTTCATAACTCTTTCTCGAGGCTGATGTCTGTAACCTCCTGATACTTGCTGCAGACGCATTCATGCCCTCGGTCAATGTTGATCATACTTGCATGAGAAAAACTATCTTTCCGCAAAAACACCAATTTAGAAGTAGAGCCTTGCATAATTATCATGTTATCACTCTTGGGTTTCTTGCGAGTACATTCAAACATACTCACTGGCTTGTCCCTGGCTATTTACTTGGCCAGGCTTGAAAGAGCAGGTATATGAAGAAGAGTTCTTTGGTGACGATCGTGCGAGCTAGGACGCTTTCCAGTCAGAATGCCTGTAGGGTTAAGGCAGATGGCATGGGTCCAAGTTGTCGATGAAGATTTCTGCTGCGATGATATACCCAAGACTTGATCATAATGGTCATAATTTATGTAAGACAGTATGTATGGATGTAAGACTCCTGTTATTTGGCTTCTGTGTGTTCATTATAGAACTAGTAGACATAATGGACTAGCACATTACCATCCTAAGATAGCACTAGAACTGATGATTGCCATATGGAAGACCAATTTGAGGATATAGGAATAGAGGATAAATGAGTTGATGAGTTTATATTAGTGAGCTTGAGGAATTATTTGAGACTCTTTAGTGGATTATGAGGCTTTCATGTTGGTAGATGAACTTGGCGGGATCATGTGGATAGAGTAGCATAGCTTTCATCACCCCGGAGGAAATTTTGATTTAAATAGGTGATCCTAGTGGAGTCTAGATGCTGAGTAAGTCTGCATGGTTCGGAGTAAATTGGATTTAGACTGATGATCTCGAACATGATACCATGTTTCTCGGTGGATGATAAACTAGGAGATTGCATTAATTGTTGGAGTTGATTTAGGGATCGGTATAAGCTTGGCATAGGAGTTTATCTGATCACAATAATGGGGATTGGTGGACTGACTATAGGGATAGCCCTTTCAAGTAATTGGGAATCATATGGACTTTAGGAGATCATGTGGAACACCATGAACTTTTGATTGGTAGAATTAATGGATTGTGTAGTGATTGATGGGACTTAATGGGCTGTTGGGGTTGACTCATAGGAAGGAAACAAGATCTTGGAGTGGTATACGACGTGTTTCCTTAGGATAGAGATGCATTATCTTAGACCTTCGAAGGGTAGGCCGAGCGCTTGGATTGTCATGTTTAATTCAAGCTTAGCAGCTTATGCTCTACCCATGGATTTTTACATAGGGATAGTCATACACATGAGTTTGGGGATAGATGACATATATGATTCTGTTAGACCTCCTCGCGGAAGCCATGAGGATATAGAACAATTGGCATCTCAGAAACTATGATAAATGACAAGATGATAAACATTCACTCGCCCACTAGAATCCTTGAAACCCTTAAGCCTTACCAAGCCACATCGCGGTCGGATCATGACCCTAGGCCTTGAATCTAGGTCGGGAAGACCTTGGCCAATACTCAACCGTGACCACCACCAATGCCTCAGCCCACTTTACTTACCCCATATACTTCCTGGAGTACTTGGGCAAGTTAGTTCTCATCTGTATTTAAGGACATACCTGTCCACCCGAAGTCGGAAGAAGAGTTGTTCAGCTGGTTAGGGAACATCTGAAGACCGCCATGTCAAGGAGGAAGAACTATACCAACCACCATCGCCAAGGAGTAAACTTCCGCGTCGGAGACCAGGTGTATCTGCAAGCCACACCTCTCAAAGGAACCAAGCATTTCCATGTCAAGGGGAAGCTCACACCAAGATTTATCGGCCTCTCCAAGATCACTACAAGGCGAACAGTAGACAACTACCAACTGGAGTCACCACCTGAGTTACCCACTATGCGTAATGTTTCCACATGACACAACTCAGGAAGTGTTTTCGACTTCCTAGCTAGCCGATCACTAAGGACATCGATCATCGAGCCATTGACCCCCAGCCCAACCTGACCTACGTGAGAAATAGCAACCTGGATCAAGCCGAATGTCATACACGAAGCCACACCATCAAGTACCTCAAGGTTCAAGGGAGCACCACTCGGAAGCAGAAGCAGTATGAGGATGTGAAGACAACCCCAAATCCAAGTTTCCATACTCCTTTCCGCGCCTAGTTTGGGAATCTCGGGGACGAGATTCTTGTAAGGGGGGTATGTCTGTCACACCTTGATTTTCGTGGCACAACACTTAAGTTTATAAATCATGATAAAATGTGGGTTGACAAAAACTTTTGAGTGTTTTGGACTTTGCATTGATTGGATTTTGTTTGTTGTTTGCAAGTGCTCTAAAAATCAAATAAATCCTCCAACTCGTATACTTCATCTCCTTGCTCCAAACTCTTGAACCAATGATCATGCCATGTGTATAGTACATTATAGAATTTTCTTACAAAAATAATTTGGCCAAAAAGTATTTTCTAAATTTAGTTTTGCAAAAACCCCTGAATTGAGGTTTGCACCTGCAAGTACTTGATTTAGGGTATGAAAAATCTTTCAAAGAGTATGTTTGACTCCTATTAGGTATAGGACTACCAAAACCACAAAAATATAATTTTAAAAGTTATTTTCCTATTTTATTTAAAGGCTTTTTCTTTAGGCCAGAAATGGTCTTCAATAGGTTAAAATTATGTTAATGCTTTAAAAATATTTGGGAAAAACCTAGTGAAACTCAATGGACATATATTGTCCATATATAAGAGTTTCATCACATGGTCATGTTCAAAATATTGGTCAAATCCGTCAAAAACCCTTTATGGATATTTCAATATTTTGAAATATTTACAAAGGAAATATTCCCTAAACATTCCAAGAAAATTCTAGCATGTCACATATGACATGTTTGATGATCTTGACAAGTCTCATGTCATGGAGAAGAGTATAACCCCATGCAATCCCCACAAAAGCATTTATGTCCATTTTGAAGTTTGAGCAACTTTACATTGCCAAATATGTTCAAATGTTCTAAAACTAGGTGCACATGCTCAAATGGTCTAAATATTCATCTAGACCAAGTGGCACAAGTTAGAGAACAAGTTAACTTGATCAAAGTGCCCCAAAACCCTTCCTGTCCAGAAACAAATTTGAACAACTCTACATTGGCAACTTTCTCCTTTTGATCTCAACTTTTGTGGACATGTTCAGAACCTCAAATGATGACACTACACCAAGGTGTGCATCAACGAGAATAGATTTGCATGCCTAAATCTTGGAAAGTCCATTTATGTTGATTTCTAGGGTTTACAAAAGTTGCATTGGCAACTTTGCCCAAATGGACTCAATCTTGGTGGAACCACTTGTTTTCTCATGCCATTTGGCCCTGTCAAGCCTTATGACAAGAGGAGTTCATATTCTTGCCCAAATCAACAAAAAACACCTTCTGCCATTTTTCTAAAAACACCAATTTGACCACTAACACTAATCTCCATGAGTTCTCCTTTTTACCACAACCCCTCCTAGTCCCCCTCTACCTCTTGTGTGCTTCCCTGCCCGAGAGGCAATGATGAAGGGGCAGGGATCCACTTTTCTTCTCTGGACAGCAGCATTTTCACTCTCTCTCCAACCCTCATCTCCTCTACTGGCTCCCCAGGGCATCCAATGCCACTTTCCCATTGTTTACTTCCCCCTGCAGCCCCTAGACATAAGTGGACACGCGAGTGCGCGCGGAAAAGCCGCAGATGCCGGCCATTTGCGCGCTCTCGAGCGCCTGGCAGAGCACCCAACCGTTGACGCCGTGCCCCCCCCCCCACCACCTTGAGCCTCACCCTCATGCTAGTCGAGGTGCCTCGACGTCCGTAACATGCCACCGTGCTGGGCCCCTCCTCTCTCCCTCTCTCTCACCTTCAGCAGTGCGTGCCAAGAGCCGCCCGAGCCTGCCAATGCACGTGCGAGCTCGTGTCTCCACCAGGAGCTCGCCTCGCTCCCTCTCTCTCTTCCTGGCGCCCTACTCAACTCCCACGAACACCGCAGACAACCCCTCGTTCTCTTCCCTTGCCGCCGAGCCGTTGCCATGGCCACCCGTGCGGCGCCTCCATAGTGAGACATGGGTCGGCTACTTAAGGCCACCCCCGAGCCCCCTCTCTACTCCTTTGGCTCTCTCTCCCTCCTGTGCACCCCCTGGACCAACCCACTCCCCTCCTTGCGCTCTCCATCCGCCACCATGGCCGGAGCCTTGCCGTCGGCCTCCGCCTATATTCGCACCCACTACTCCTCCTCCTCCCCTCTAGACCGCACTAGAGCACCTCCACCATCACCGTGAGCCCCTCCCATGCTTCTTCCTCTCCTCCTCGTGGTTGTTCCCTCAAGTTCCATCACCACCACCAGCCTCGCCCACTGCGGGCGATGATGCGCTCGCGTCTAGCCACCCCTGCGGTCGTGGCGCACCTCAGAGGATGCGGCATGCTCTCTTGAGCACGTCATGCGCCGGGCGTTGCCAGAGGTGGCCGGTACCGCCGGGGAGAACGCCGGCGCCCGCTCAGCCTCGCTTCCCCTGCCTTTGCTTTGTTCGAGCGGGAGGTAGGAGACGGCCTGAGCACCGGGCCCCGCTCGTCAGTGACCCGGTGGGGCCCCGCCCGTTTAAGTGGAGACGGCTTCGGCGAAGACGCCTTCAACGTCGCCCTGTCGCCCGCGTGGCCGAGCCGCTAGGCCAGCCCAGTTGCGCCTCACTGTTAAATCCCGCCCAGTGCGCGCCGCCGCCGCTGGAATATGGCCCATTAGGTATTTCCATTTACTTTTTCAGCAAGATTCAAACTTTTCCAGAGACCTCATTTCAAGTCCAAATCTGATGATTCAAATTTTCGGTGACTCCATAAACCAATATCTATTTAATGAGCCACAGTGAACATTTTTGCACTCACTAGTTTCACCTGGATCTAACAAATAGTTCATTTATACTCCTAAACCAGCTTCAAAAATCCATAGAATATTCATTTGAACTCCAAATCCAGTGAAACCAATTTCTAAATGTTTATAAAATCATGCCTAATTTAATGGGTACTTTTACTCATTTTTATAAAAAGGCATTCTATGGACAACTTGCAGATCCATTAAATCCATTGATTGCATCATATCAAAATGTTCACAAATATTCACTGATCCAATCCCAATGAAACCACTCTGGTTATTTTTCATGCAACCAGAGAAGTCCTAGAAAAGTCAACTTCATATTTTTAGAGCACTTTTATTTTCTGCCTTGTTGTGTTGCTTATTTTGATTACTTCCGACGTTAGTAGACGAAGTAGACGGAGTACCTGGAGAAGGACCAGAAGACTTGAAGACTCTGATGAACCAGTCAAGCAGCCCTTTGACCATGATGAACCCTTTTTTTATCATAGTAGCATTTCTTTCCGTGATTGTTGAATGCATGATATCTTGAATGGCAACCTTGCTAGGTTTGCCTTCGTTGCATGCCCGTTGATACTTACATTGTTCATGACTCTATCCTTGTTTAGAGTTGTGTTTGTGGGTTGTAGAAATATGCTATAGTTGTCGGCTGAGCAAAATGGGTCAGAGTTATGCATGGAAAGAAACAAGTGTGGTTTTACATACTTGCAAATAGCCTAGTGGGTGCCACTAATGCCCCTCGGAGATGATGATGAACTAGATCACTACTTGGTGGAGAGGTAGTGTACCAAGGCTTGATGAAAGTGTTTTTTACAGAGACGGATTAGATTTAAGATTTGTCGACCGTCCCAACCAAATATGTGCAACCACTCTACCCCTTATGGGACAGGGCATTATTGATTACCTAGTCCGATACTAGCATGGTGCTCGCAATACTAGTGATGGGGGTGACATGAGGTCACTCTCGGGACGGGGTCATGCTTGGATAGGCGGCCATGAATGTTTTCATAGGGCACCGGACACACCGTTGGTCCCTACGTGTATGTGTGATAATGAAAGGGTAGAGTCCCAAGATCCTGATGCTTATACACAAAGACCGTGTACCAACGAGTGGACCCTATGTTAGTGTCGCCTAGGGAAAGATAGTGATCAGGTGCTTCCGCCGAGTACTTGAGGTACTGCGGGATCGTGGATGATACAAAAGCTTCCCGGATCTTGTGGGTAAAGTGTGCAACCTCTGCAGAGTGTCAAACCATTCGAATAGTCGTATCCACGGTCAAGGACAGTTGGGTGGTGCTGCTTAGACTATGTCCATATGTTTCTGAAAAACAACATGATTTGGTGATATTCTTGATGTGATTCATGAGGAAGTCATGATGAGCTTGAGCATGAGTTGTTCATAACTCTTTCTCGAGGCTGATGTATGTAACCTCCTGATACTTGATGTAGACGCATTCACGCCCTCGGTAAATGTTGATCATACTTGCATGAGAAAAACTAGCTTTCCGCAAAAACGCCAATTTAGCAGTAGAGCCTTGCATAATTATCCTGTTATCAGTCTTGGGTTGCTTGCGAGTACATTCAAACATACTCACTGGCTTGTACCTGGCTATTTACTTGGCTAGGCTTTAAAGAGCAGGTATATGAAGAAGAGTTCTTTGGTGATGATCGTGCGAGCTAGGACGCTTTCCAGTCAGAATGCCTGTAGGGTTAAGGCAAATGGCATGGGTCCAAGTTGTCGATGAAGTTTTCCGCTGTGATGATAATACCCAAGACTTGATCATAATGGTCATAATTTATGTAAGATGGTATGTATGGATGTAAGACTCTTGTTATTCTGCTTCTGTGTGTTTAGTGAGCATTGATCTCTGGGATCACTGTACACGTGCATTCGGTGATCACGACTTAATGGTCAGGGTCCCCACATTATCAGGTTGAAGCTTTTTCACATAAGCATCGCAGCCCCAAACTTTAAGAAACGACTGAAAGTGCAACTATCCCTAGGTGGTTTTGGTAATTCCTAACAACATATAGCTCACTGAGCTAATGCTATTTCAAGATGAATATTTCAGGAAAGCTCAATGATTGGCATGGCATGGATGAGAAAAGTGGACCCCTCAAAATGCTAAGGACAAAAGGATTGGCTCAAGCTCAAATCTCAAGACTCTACATTTTTTATTTTAGTGATCCAAGGTCACATTGAGTCTATAGGAAAAGCCAATACTATCGAGGAGGGATGAGGTGTTGCTTAATGGCTTACTTGCTCAAAATTCTTAGTGATATGCTCCAAAGCCCTCAACTACTTTCTCACATCCACATATGACCTAAACCAAAATTCAAACTCAGCCCCACCGATTCTTTCTATCCGGCGCCACCGATTTCAGATGTCATAGCCACTACCACAAACCCTTGGCAAATCGGTCCCACCGATAGGGATCTCGGTCTCACCGAGATGGGATTGTAATCTCTCTGTTTCCCTTCGTAACGTTTCGGTACCACCGAGATGAGCGATCGGTCCCACCGAGATTGCAATGTAAACTCTCTGTTTCCCTTTCGTAACATATCGGTCTCACCGAAATGAGCGAACCGGTCCCACCGAGTTTACCTGACCAACTCTCTGGTTAGCTTATTACCAAAATCGGTCCCACCGAGTTTGTGTAATCGGTCTCACCGAGATTACGTTATGCCCTAACCCTAACCATATCGGTCCTACCGAGTTGCATGTCGGTCCCACCGAAAATCCTAACGGTCACTAGATTTGCCGAATCGGTCTGACCGAGTTTCTCAATTCGGTCCCACCAAGATTGGCAAGTAGTGTGTGACGGTTAGATTTTGTGTGGAGTCTATATATACCCCTCCACCTCCTCTTCATTCGTGGAGAGAGCCATCAGAACGAACCTACACTTCCAACTTACATTTTCTGAGAGAGAACCACCTACACTTGTGTTGAGACCAAGATATCCCATTCCTACCATATGAATCTTGATCTCTAGCCTTCCCCAAGTTGCTTTCCACTCAAATCTTATTTCCACCAAATCCAAATCTTGTGAAAGAGAGTTGAGTGTTGGGGAGACTATCATTTGAAGCACAAGAGCAAGGAGTTCATCATCAACACACCATTTGTTACTTCTTGGAGAGTGGTGTCTCCTAGATTGGCTAGGTGTCACTTGGGAACCTCCGACAAGATTGTGGAGTTGAACCAAGGAGTTTGTAAGGGCGAGGAGATCGCCTACTTCGTGAAGATCTACCGCTAGTGAGGCAAGTCCTTCATGGGCGACGGCCATGGTGGGATAGACAAGGTTGCTTCTTCATGGACCCTTCATGGGTGGAGCCCTTCGTGGACTCACGCATCCATTACCCTTTGTGGGTTGAAGTCTCCATCAACGTGGATGTACGATAGCACCACCTATCAGAACCACGACAAAAACATCTGTGTCTCCAATTGTGTTTGAATTCTCCAAACCCTTCTGTTGGTGTCAAAACCGGTGGATCTCGGGTAGGGGGTCCCGAACTGTGCGTCTAGGCGGATGGTAACAGGAGACAAGGGACACGATGTTTTACCCAGGTTCGGGACCTCTTGATGGAGGTAAAACCCTACATCCTGCTTGATTGATATTGATGATGTGGGTATTACAAGAGTAGATCTACCACGAGATCAAGGAGGCTAAACCCTAGAAGCTAGCCTATGGTATGATTGTTGTTCGTCCTATGGACTAAAACCATCCGGTTTATATAGACACATGAGAGGGCTAGGGTTACAGATAGTCGGTTACAATGGTAGGAGATCTACATATCCGTATCGCCAAGCTTGCCTTCCACGCCAAGGAAAGTCCCATCCGGACACGGGACGAAGTCTTCAATCTTGTATCTTCATAGTCTTGGAGTCCGGTCGATGATGATAGTTCGGCTATCCGGACACCCCCTAGTCCAGGACTCCCTCAGTAGCCCCTGAACCAGGCTTCAATGACGACGAGTCCGGCGCGCATATTGTCTTCGGCATTGCAAGGCGGGTTCCTCCTCCGAATAATTCATAGAAGATTGTGAACACCAGGATAGTGTCCGGCTCTGCAAAATAAATTCCACATACCACCGTAGAGAGAATAATATTTACACAAGTTCAATCTGCTGATGTATTTTGTGGCGTGACGTCACACCACCACCAAGCCTTTACTCGAATTGTTTTTATTGTACCACCTCAGCGCGTTTAGCGAAGCGGTTTCCTTGGCACGTCTTGTCGAAGCAGAGATCGTGTTCCCCTTATTCCGGGATTCCCATCAATACGGACGTGGGTAACCCAACCGCGCCATTGATTGCGGCGCTTGGGAGATAAGCGAGTTTTATCAGGCCGGTGGGGACGCATGGTTTCGTCCGCCCATATAAGGGGATAAAGATCCACCCTTTTACCTACGCCTTCTTCCTCCTTTGCTTATCCATCTCCGCGAACTCGAGCTCCAGCGCCCAAGTCCGCACATCTTACCTCAACCTTCTCCAACTATGTCCGGAGCGGGAGGCAAGTGGATGGCCTCCTCCGTTACGGAGGGGCACATCAAGAAGCTGCGCAGCGCCGGATATCTGTCCAGCGACATCGCGCACCGGCTCCCCGACGAGGGGCAGCTCATCCCCACCCCCGGGCCCCATGAGAGGGTAGTATTCCTTTCCCATTTCCTCCGCGGACTGGGCTTCCCACTCCATCCCTTTGTCCGGGGGCTCATGTTCTACTACGGCCTGGATTTCCATGATCTGGCCCCGAATTTCATCCTCAACATCTCGGCGTTTATCGTCGTGTGTGAGGCCTTCCTCTGCATCCAGCCCCACTTCGGCTTGTGGCTCAAGACCTTCAGTGTCAAGCCGAAGGTTGTGAAGGGCAGCCAAGCGGAGTGCGGAGGCGCCATGGTGGGCAAGATGCCCAACGTTACTTGGCTCGAGGGCACCTTCGTGGAAACCATTAAGGGGTGGCAATCGGGGTGGTTCTACATCACCGAGCCGCGTGACCCTAAATGGGCAGCGGCCCCCGAATTCAGATCTGGCATCCCCATACGGCTCACCTCCTGGAAAGAGAGTGGCCTGACATGGGGTGATTCGGAGGAGCTGACCGGACTCCAAGCCTGCGTCCAAAAGCTAGTGAACAAGAAGCTCAAGCTTGTCAACGTAGTCTAGGTCATGCTCATCCGCCGGATTCTCCCGTGCCAACAACGGGACTTCAATATGTGGGAGTTCGATTCGGCGCAGCACCAGACTTTGAGCAGGCTCTTCGACACTACGTACAAAGAGGCCTGGAGGGTGCTGTTTAAGGGCGCCGAGGCTCCCGCATCCGCTACCGAAGATCGCGGATTCAGCTCGCAGCGTCCGGCTAGCGAGGTAAGCGATTTTACCCTTTATGGGACACTTGTTTTCCATAGTTTGACTCTATGCGGGATCTAAACTCCCTCTCCTTTGACAGGACTGGCTCAAGAAGGCCAAGCAGACTAATTGTCCGGCCCCTTTGCCAGAAGACCCAGCGGACGCCCGCTTAACGGGGTTGCTGGTTCCGGCACCCCACGTGGTGCCGGAGAAGAAGGCCAAGAAGAAGGCCACGGGCACTCGAAAGAGTTCCCGTTTTCAGGTGTCATCAGACTCATCATCTGATGACTCCAAGGCGGACTCCTCCCATGAAGGCGAGGAGGAGAAGAAAGAGGCCTCTCCCCAGTGGGAGGAGGGAAGAAAAGGAAGGCCTCCCCAACGAGGGAGGCCGAAGGGTCCAAGAAGGGAAGGACTCTTCCCCCGGACTGCTCTGCCAACGCCGACGATGACGACGAGGACTGGCCTTCAAGGGCCAAGCCCCTGGCGAGATCGTAAGTATCCGGACTCCCGAATAACTTCATGGTTTTTCTATTCACCACATGGTGTCTTTCTAATGCCGCATACAACCCTGCAGTCCGCCCAGGGATGATCTTCCCGCTTCATCGAGCGGGTCCTTGGGTGCATCGGATATGGATTCCCTTCCGACCGCCTCCACCCCCCGTGATGCGGACGATGCCGAGGTGGGATCCCGGGAAGGGACCCTCCAGGAGGAGGAGGCCCTGCAGGTGCCGTAGGGCAACCTCCCGGACTTTGCACCGGACTCCGCATCGGAACTTGTAGCGGTTCCGGAGTCCGGCGGGCGGCCCCTTCGTAAGAAGGGCAAGACCGTGACGCCGGCGGCCTCCGTCCAACCGGAGGTGCCGTATAGCTTGCTGGAGGCGCTCAATGGCGCTTCCATTGAAGAGGAACACCGCACCATCATGAGTGCGGTGATTCAGAAGGTTCAACTCGCCAAGAGCGGGCTGACCGAAGCCTACAGCAGCCTTCTAACAGGCTTTGAGGTAAGAATTTTGATATATGTAAAATAGTACCGCATAGACAGTAGCCCATGATTCTCGGTTCGGTGTTCGGAAAGAAAAGCCGGACTAAGGATCTAAAAAGATATACGCGGGAGTCATAAAAAATATGTCAATATGGGGTTGCAGGCTGTGCTGCTGACCTCTGCCGCACTGACTGCGGAGGTCAATACTTTGAAGCAAAGCCTCGAGCGGTCCAAGAACGAGCTCGGCCGTGCCAAGAAGCAGCTCGAGGACAAGGAAGGTGAGTAACACCTTATTAAAGTTGTACCTTACAGAAAAGGATTTTGGTTGCAAGAAGAATGACAAGGATAACATGGGTATTGCAGGGGCCACGAACGAGGTGGCGACCCTGAAGGAGGCGGTGTCCGCGGCCGAACGTAATGCGGCCGCGGAGCGCACCGAGCGAGAGAAGCAGGAGGCGCGAGTGGCAGAGGTACAGCAAGAGCTCCAGGCTCTCGTGGAAAAACATGAGAGTTTGGAGCGCGACTCGAAGACTCGAGAGTCCGAGCTTGCATCGGCTCTTGAGAGTGCCAAAGCCGCTAAGGCCGAAGCCTACAAGGCCCTCCAGGAAATCGAGGCGTTGAAGAAAATAGCGGCGGGTAAGGCATTTTTCATGCAAAGCAAGCATGTGAGTGTGAATTACCTATCACTTACCCGAATTCGGAGCTCTCCAGGAGCGTTCGCAGATCTGCCCCGCAGCGTGTCCGATGCTGCCGCTTTCTACAGGGCCGAGGAGGGGAGCTCGACGGAGAAGGTCTTCTGGTCTCAGTATGCTGAGGCCGGACATCCGGTGCCCCTTAGCGACCAGCTGAAGCAGCTGGTCGAGCTCCACAAGGTGGCCGAACAGGCCATGAAGGGCCTCATAGTTCGGCTGTGGCCCAGGGAGGCCATGCCTGGGAGCTACTTCGGCCTGGTGCGGCGGCTGGTGGATGCGTGTCCATGGGTTGAAGTCATCAAGCACTCCGCCTGTATTGAAGGTGCCCGTCGGGCCCTTGCCCGCGCAAAGGTGCAATGGGGCAAGATGGATGCTGAGAAGCTTGTGACGGACGCGCCACCGCCGGGCAAGGAGTATCGCACGCCCGAGATGTATTATAAGAGTGTCCTGAAGGGTGCCCGCATTATTGCGGGTGAGTGCTCCAAAGATGTAATATTTGAGTAGACTCGCATTTTGTTATCCTGTGCGCTGAAAACTTTGTTCATATGCGCTAAGCAACGCTTGTTAATTTAAAATATTACCTTCTGTGCGGCCGTTTATCAAATCTGAGAGATGGCAAGTCGTCGGCTTCAGCCCCCATGCCACGAGTGCTGGGGTGTTCGGGATAAATTTGAGCACTCTTGTTCCCATTTTTGGGTCCATCTAGGGAGGCGCTCAACACAACGAACGAGGCAACCGGACTTATAATGCTTGAACACTCTCACTTAGCCATAGAATTCTATAATTTTAAATTTCGGCGAAGCCCCTAGTGTTCGGAAGGCCGAATTTGGGGCGCTATCCGCGCCTGGGCCGGACAAAGCCGGTTCCTTGCTCTAAGCGGCATAAGTCTTTAGGGACTCGAAAAAGACCTCTCGAACAGCGACCGGCTCTCGCCTCATCATGACGGTCAGTTTTAGCTTTCTCCACTGAGGCGCTCGCCCAGCTCAACTGGGGCGCAATCGCAGTGGTTCTCCCAGTGCTACCTTAGCCGATACAACGGAACTAAGGTACCAAAACATGGGAGCCGGGCAAACCCAACTATTGACCCAAGACATGATTCGGAGCCGATGCATATAATGCTATAAGTTCGGGGTGCCACACTTGTGAAAGTGTTCGGACTTATCACACCATGATGCGGGAAACATAAGCCCCTGGTGTATTTAGCCGTACCAAAGTGTACGGATGCAACATGTCATAAATGAACATATGTATAAGAAAGAAATGCAATTATAAGCAAAAAGGTGCTGCATTGTTTATTCAAGAAATACTGCCATGAATGCAGAATGATACAAATAGTGCGGTAAGCAAGGGATGGGACTATTAAACATGTCCCCCTCCAGGGGTAGGCAGCGGAATGGTGTATAAAACAGATTTAATGCTTGTAATGGAGACCACCTGGATATTCGTCGTAGCCTTTCCTTCCCTGGCTTTTGCATCGTGAGTTCGGCAGGTCTACTGCCGTACTGGGCCTCTGATGAACGGAGTCCTGTGGGTAAAAAAAAGAAAAAGAGAAAAAAAAAGAACGACACACTTAAGAGCCCCTGGTGTGGTTAAGCCGCATTCTGGGCCTATCGTGGTCGTGCCCCTCCCCCTATGCCCATGGTATCTCCAGAGCGTAATGATGTACGCGAAGGACCAATCTTGCAATTTTGCAGGGGCTGGGGTTGGGGCCGCATTGCTACGCGTGCTCGGGACGTGCCAGGTGGTCTTGTTGTAGGTTACTCCGGGCGCGTTTAGCCGTGTCCGGTCGCTTAACGGCCGGACTTGAGAATCGCCTTAAGAGGCTGCACTGTACTTCTGCCGCGAGAGCCGCTATATGTTCCTCTGTTCGGAGAGAGCGTTCAGTGTTTCCGTTGACCGTGATGACTCCTCGAGGGCCTGGCATCTTGAGCTTGAGATATGTGTAGTGCGGCACCGCGTTGAACTTTGCAAACACGGTACGTCCGAGCAGAGCATGATAGCCGCTGCGGAACGGAACTATGTCGAAGATTAACTCCTCACTTTGGAAGTTATCCGGGGATCCGAAGACCACTTCCAGTGTAACTGAGCCTGTACAATTGGCCTCTACACCTGGTATGACGCCTTTAAAGGTCGTCTTTGTGGGTTTAATCCTTGAGGGGTTTATGCCCATTTTGCGCACTGTATCCTGATAAAGCAGGTTCAGGCTGCTGCCGCCGTCCATCAGGACTCTGGTGAGGTGAAATCCATCGACGATTGGGTCTAAAACCAATGCGGCGAATCTGCCGTGGCGGATGCTGGTGGGGTGGTCCCTTCGATCAAAAGTGATCGGGCAGGAGGACCATGGGTTGAACTTCGGGGCGACTGGCTCCATCGCGTATACATCCCTGAGTGCACGCTTCCGCTCCCTTTTGGGTATGTGGGTTGTGTATATCATGTTCACCGTCCGCACTTGTGGGGGAAACCCTTCTGTCCTCTATTGTTCGGCGGTCGGGTCTCTTCCTCGTCATCGCTATGCAGCCCCTTGTCGTTGTTTTCGGCAATTAGCTTGCCTGCCTGCTTGAATACCCAACAGTCCCTGTTGGTGTGGTTAGCTGGCTTTTCGGGGGTGCCGTGTATCTGGCACGAGCGATCGAGTATTCGGTCCAAATTGGACGGACCCGGAGTAGTTCTTTTGAATGGCTTTTTCCGCTGACCGGGTTTGGAGCCTCTGAATCCGGCATTGACTGCCGTATCCTCATTATTGTCACCGTTAATGCGGCATTTGTTCTTGTTGCGACGCGACCTACCATTGCAGTCCTTGATATCCGGACTGCCAAAATTTTTGCTGAGGTTGTTGTTGCGGGCTAGCTAGCTGTCCTCTCCCGCGCAGAAGCGGGTCATGAGTGATGTGAGGGCTGCCATGGATTTCGGCTTTTCCTGTCCCAGGTGCCGGGCAAGCCACTCGTCGCGGATGTTATGTTTGAAGGCCGCGAGGGCCTCCGCATCCGGACAGTCGACGATTTGACTTTTCTTAGTTAAGAATCGTGTCCAGAATTGTCTAGCCGATTCGTCTGGCTGCTGAATTATATGGCTTAGGTCGTCAGCGTTTGGTGGTCGCACATACGTGCCCTGGAAGTTATCAAGGAATGCGGCTTCCAGGTCCTCCCAACACCCAATTGATTCTGCTGGCAAGCTGTTAAGCCAATGCCGAGCTGGTCCTTTAAGCTTGAGTGGGAGGTATTTGATGGCGTGAAGATCATCACCGCGGGCCATGTGGATATGAAGGAGATAGTCTTCGATCCAAACCGCGGGGTTCTGTTGTGCCATCATAAGATTCAATATTCACGGGTCTAAACCCTTCGGGGATTTGATGATCCATTACTTCATCTGTGAAGCATAGTGGGTGTGCGGCGCCTCTGTATTGGGCTATATCATGACGAAGCTCAAAAGAGCTTTGTCTACTGTGTTCGGCCCGGCCGGACTTGCTGTGTCCGGCGCGACGGTTGTCGTCACGTATCATGGGGCGCCCACACGATCCGTAGATCGATCTTGATTGTCTTGCCTTATCGTCCAATATATCTCGCAAGTCCAAAGCGTTCCCCTGTGGCCTTGTGCTTTTCGAGCGATGCCGGGGTACGGTTCTAGTGGAGGGCCTAGAGGCCTCTCTGTCGCGGCCACGGGGTGGTCGGTCAGCCGTATTGTGCGCTGGTGATGCAGGTTTATATGCCTCCTCCTCTAATCGAGGGAGAAGCTTGCGTTTGGGGTAGCGTTTGGAGGGGCGTTCGAGCTCATGCTCTTCGGCCGCAAGGACTTCAGTCCATCTATCAGCTAGCAGATCTTGATCAACTCTAAGTTGTTGCTGCTTTTTCTTGAGGTTGTTTGCCGTGGCCATAAGCCTGCGTTTAAAACGCTCTTGTTCGATGGGATCCTCAGGCACAACAAATTCGTCGTCGTCGAGGCTTGCCTCGTCTCCGGAGGGAGGCATGTAATTATCATCCTCTACCTCTTCTTCTGCCACTCTCTCATGAGGGCTGGCTTCTCCGTCCTCCTGTGCTGAATCTTGCTGGAAGGGGTTGTCTTCGGCACTATCTGGGGTGTTATTATCTCCGGTGCTGGAATCTCCATTCTTGCTGTGGCGGGATTTAGAGCGGCGCCACTGACGCCGGTGCTTGGGCTGTTTCTTGGAGGGGTCATCCTCCGCTGTTCCTTCGCCATTCCCATCCTTTGGGATATCCACCATGTATATGTCATATGATGAGGTGGCTTTCCAGTGCCCAGTAGGCGCTGGTTCTTGGTCGTCTCCGGCATCGTCGTCCATACCGTCGATGTCTTTGGAGTCGAAGTGGGTGGTGGGTGGGCTTTGAATTTCTTCATCGTCCGCATCCCAACCGTCCTGACCGCAGTCCGGCCAGGGCTCTCCTGATAACGAGAGATACTTTAGCAAACTCAAGATGTCACCAAAAGGTGCTTGTTGAAAGATGTCCGCAGCGGTGAACTCCATGATCGGCACCCAATCTGATTCGATTGGAGGGGTCGCGGGAGGTTCGGAGTTCGGCGAGGAGTCTGGCACCTCGGAGTCACGAGCTTCACAAGGGACAAGGCCAGTATTCGGCTCCATCACCGTAGAGGTTGCAGCCTCCGAGGCGGTGTCTAGCCACCCATCCTCGATCTGTGCAGCCGGCTCTGAATCGAGGGTCGGAGCGGGCTCGTGTGCGGCCTCCAGGGCACTGTCCGGCTGTAGAGCTAAATCATGCCCATCATGACAGTGTGGCGCGCTCGGTTGTGGCTCGAATCCATCGAAGATCAAGTCTCCGCGGATGTCAACCGTTAAGTTCAAACTTCCAAATCTGACCTGATGGCCAGGGGCATAGCTTTCGATCTGCTCCAGATGGCCAAGCGAATTGGCCCGCAGTGCAAAGCCGCCGAATACGAAGATCTGTCCGGGGACAAAAGTCTCACCCTGGACTGCGTCATTGTTGATAATCGAAGAAGCCATCGAGCCTATCGGTGACGACAGAGAGGAACTCTCAGTGAGAGTACCAATGTCGGTTTCAAAACCGGCGGATCTCGGGTAGGGGGTCCCGAACTGTGCGTCTAGGCGGATGGTAACAGGAGACAAGGGACACGATGTTTTACCCAGGTTCGGGCCCTCTTGATGGAGGTAAAACCCTACGTCCTGCTTGATTGATATTGATGATGTGGGTATTACAAGAGTAGATCTACCACGAGATCAAGGAGGCTAAACCCTAGAAGCTAGCCTATGGTATGATTGTTGTTCGTCCTATGGACTAAAACCATCCGGTTTATATAGACACATGAGAGGGCTAGGTTTACACATAGTCGGTTACAATGGTAGGAGATCTACATATCCGTATCGCCAAGCTTGCCTTCCACGCCAAGGAAAGTCCCATCCGGACACGGGACGAAGTCTTCAATCTTGTATCTTCATAGTCTTGGAGTCCGGTCGATGATGATAGTTCGGCTATCCGGACACCCCCTAGTCCAGGACTCCCTCACCTTCCCTTTACATTCTTGCAAGTTGCATGCTTTACTTTCCACTGCTCATATACTCTTTGCATGCTTGCTTGAATTGTGTTAAGATTGCTTGATTTGTGCTAAGTTAGCTAAAATCTGCCAAAGACTAAAATTGGGAAAAGGATAAGCTTTTATTTGGTCAAGTAGTCTAATCACCCCCCTCTAGACATACTTTCGATCCTACAAGTGGTATCAGAGCTTTGGTCTCCATTTGCTTTGATTTTCATAACTTTTGGTAATCATAGCCTTGGTTTCACAACCTAGGAGAGTATGACGTCTAGCGAGGGAAACTATCATAGTAGAGGTCCTTACTTTGATGGCACTAATTTTGCTAGTTGGAAGCATAAGATGAAAATGCATATTCTTGGACATAACCCCGCCGTTTGGGCTATTGTGTGTATTGGTTTGCAAGGTGAATTCTTTGATGGGAGAGAGCCGAACCGTGAAGCTACCGCGGAAGAGTTGAAGATGTTGCAATACAACGCTCAACCTTGTGATATCCTCTTCAACAGATTGTGCCCCGAAGAATTCAACAAAATCAGCCGTCTTGAGAATGCAAAGGAAATTTGGGATACTTTGATTGATATGCGCGAAGGTACCGACTCCGTCAAGGAATCCAAGTTGGATGTGCTTCAAAGTCAGCTTGACAAGTTCAAAATGAAGGATGGTGAAGGTGTCGCTGAAATGTACTCTAGGCTTGCTCTTATCACAAATGAGATTGTCGGCTTAGGAAGTTAAGAGATGACCGACAAATTCATCATCAAGAAGATCCTAAGAGCTTTGGACGGAAAATATGATACCGTGTGCACATTGATCCAAATGATGCCCAATTACAAAGATCTCAAGCCAACGGAAGTCATTGGAAGAATTGTTGCTCATGAGATGTCACTCAAGGATAAGGAGGAGCTCCACAACAAGTCAAGTGGTGCTTACAAAGCCTCATGTGAATCTCCCACATCATCAAGTGAGATCTCACAAACCATTAATGAAGAATTGAGCCTAATGGTGAAGAACTTCAACAAGTTCTACAAGAGTAGAAGCAAGGAAAGAAGCTCCAAGTCAAGGTCCTACAATGACAAAAGATCTTCTAGCCGAGAGCGTAATTGCTACAATTGTGGAAGACCCGGACACTATTCTAATGAGTGTACGGCTCCCTACAAAAGAAGAGAAGAATCACCTAAGAGGAGAAGTAGAAGAGAAGAATCACCACCAAGAGAGAGAAGGAGTAGAGATGATCGTTATGAACGAAGAACATCCTGGAGAAGTAAGGATTCGGAAAGGAAGGACAAGTCATCAAGGAGCTACACAAAACGAAGACATCAAGCTCATGTTGGTGAATGGGTATCCGGCTCCGACTCCGACAATCACTCCGAGAGAAGCTATCACTCCGACTTCGAACATACTCAAGATGAAGGTGTTGCCGGTCTAGCACCTGTGTCAACCAACTCCTACGACATATTTGATTCACCAAATGAAGGACTTGGAAGATGCTTCATGGCTAAAGGCCCAAAGGTAACACACCCTGAGTATGTTGATTTCAATAGTGATGAAGATGACTTGTTAGGTGATGATGATTTACTTATTGACAACTGTAGTGATGAATACTACGATGAAACGTCAATTAATCATGCTAATCAAGATCAAACAAATGAAAATGATAAGGAGAAGATTGAGCTTCTAACTAAAGAACTAAACACTCTTAAGTTAGCTCATGAAACTATCTTAGAAGATCATCGAGAACTTTTAAGGACTCATGAGAAGTTACATTTTGAAAAGCTCAACCTTGAGCAAGAGCATGAGTTCTTAAAGGCAATCAATGATGATCTTTGTAAGAAAAGTTCTTCTTACATTGCCAAGCGTTTACTTTTATCCACTTACATGCCTCAAGTCAAGTCTATTAACAAGAACAAGAAGGATTCTTCCTCTAGTAGTAACAATAATCATGTTAAATACAATATTGTTGCTTTTAGTAGTTCTCTTGATTCCACTAATGATTCTCTTAGCCAAGTTACACTTGAGCAAGAAAATAGCTTATTGAAGGGAATTATAGAGAAAGGTGTTTACAAGAGCCTTGTTGGGAGTAAGCAATTCGAGGAAATTGTACGCAAGCAAGGAAGGCACCGAAAGAACCAAGGTGTCGGTTTTGAACGAAAGTTCAATGCCAATGGAGTTGAGTGGGAAGAAGATCAATACCCCAAGACAAAGTTTGTTCCTCAACAAGAGAAGTATGATCCTACTTCCTTCAAAGGGACACAAGCTCAAGATGATCTTCCACCATAAGACCACAAGCAAAAAGGCAAGGATAAGCTTCTAGAGGAGATTGATGCATTTGAAGAAGCTCCTAAGGCCTAGGTCAAGTGGGTTCCCAAGACTACATCAAGTTCTACTTCATCAAGTACGACTACAACTCCAAGGATTCCCATCAAGATGATGTGGATCCCAAAGAAGAAGAACTAGAGAGTTCTTGAGGGTGACTCCGCCAACATATTTCACTCATATCATTTTGGCAAGAACAAGTGCAATCAACTTCCACATCTTGCACTAGTTCATGGAGTCACAAACCCTCTTGTTGGTAAGACAAGGGACAAGGTAACCTAATGCTTTCATAGACATCATCTTGTGTGTGCATCACTCTATGTCTATGGATATCCTTGTTTGTTCCTTGTGGGACTAACCCGTGTAGGTATTGAAAGTGCAAGTCACTCCAAAGGATTGCTCCAAACAATCTACATTAACATTGAGCATCCACATCTTCAACACCTACATGAAGTCATCATTGACAAAACCCAAGGTTAGTTCATCCCTCTTAGGGGGGATCCCACATCTAGGGGGAGCTTTACTCTAAGAATTGAGTCAAAGCAACTCTAATGGTGTGAACACAACAATGCATTATGTAAAAGTGGCAACCCCACTTGAGCTTAAACAATAAGTATGACCTATGATCAAATGTTCTCATTTGACTCCTAAGTCAATATACTCATATATAGATGACCTAGTCATCGCCAATTGCTTGATAGATGCTAGAATTGGTTGTGCATGCTTTGCCACATATTTCATTTGCCATTTTATTGTGTGAGCATGTTGGTTGCATATTTTACTCATTCGAGGACATCCACTTGTTGTTTTGATTGTTTGGTTTCTTTTCTTTTGCCAAGTGGATGGACAAGAATGCCTAAGAACCCTCTCTAGCTATCTATGTTTTTCTTGTCTCAAACTCTATTCATGCTACATCACAAAGTTTGATCAAGTCAGATTCGAACCACTCTGTGTGAGGAGCACTCGGAGTCCCCGATTCGTCATAGACTTAAACTTCCAAAACTTCTTTGCGCATTTCGGTCTGACCGATTCTTCCATTTCGGTCATACCGAGACCACTAAGTCGATCTAGGTTCTCAATCTCGGTGCAACCGATTTGAACGTTTTGGTCACACCGAGTTGCTGTAACTGCTTGTAGTTATGCATCTCGGTGCCACCGAGTTGTTCCACTCGGTCACACCGACAGGGTCAGGCTATATATATCGACGGGCCAAAATTTGGAAATTTCTCTGAACTCTTTCGCCCGCGCTCAGCCTGCTCTGCCTCCCTGGGTCTCCGGATCGTCCTCCTCGTCGCCAGCTGCCTCCCGCCGCTGGTCTCCGCCGCCGTCAACGGGAATCGTCTCCGCCGTTGCCGCCGTAGCAAGTCCACCATCGAACTAGGGTATGGACTTGATCCTTGTGCTAATCCCACTCCGAGTTCCTAGCACATTGTTTTGCCATGTATCTTGCCACGATTGAGATCATCTTATCCGGCGAAAACACTCCGTAGTTTAGTTGTGGATTGAAAATTTTAGGGTTAGGTTTCCGCCGAAACCATCTCGGACCAACCGAGTTGTAGAAATCGGTTCCACTGATTTGGCCAAGGCCATTGCACATGTGATTCTCGGTCTGACTGAGAATTGCAAATCGGTGTGACCGAGTTCAGGACTTTGTGAAACCCTAGCAGTCTCGGTGCCACCGAACTGTGACTTGGTCTGACCGAGTTCACTAGTTTAGGTTCCAAAAGCTGCTTCGGTATCACCGAGTTTACAAATCGGTAGATCCGAAATGCTTTCTATGGAAAACTAAAACTAAGTTTTCGACTCATTCTTCTGCAAAAACCTTTGTATATTGTGATGCTCATCTACTCTACCACATTTATATCTATTCACAGGGTCTGCTATCAGTGTTTGCAACATGTCTGATCAAAGTGACAGTCAGAACGAGTCTGAGGAGCAGGTTTAGATGAGTGAGGGCACTAGTCCCTCTAGCAGCTATGATGATGGAAGTAGGAGCACACCCAACAACTTACCCAAGGCAGCCATCAGGGCCAGAAAGAAGAGAACCTCAGAATCTGAGGATGAAGACTATGTGGCTGTTGAGGATGAGGCCACTTCCAAGAAGAAGGTGCTCAAGAAGGAGTATGGCACAGCTGCTGCCACTAAGCCTGGTATGAGGACCAAGGCACCTGCAAGAAGGATTCCCATTTCCAAACCTAGAAAGGTTGCCACTGGTGAAACCATGAAGTTCACCATTGAGTCTGAAGATGAAGCTGCTGGCCAGGACAAGAAGAAGAAGAGAGTCAGAACCACTACTGCCAAGGTTCTTGGCAAGCCCTCTATGAGGAGAGATTCAGAAGAAGAAGAAGAAGAGGTTGCTGCACCAGCACCTAAAGCTCAGAAGCTTATGGGTGATGCCATCAGGTCAGGGGCTGCTCCATCAAAGCCCAAAGAAGCTCCCAAGGCAGCTTCTCCAAAGCCCAAAGCTGCACCCAAGAGGAATACAAGGAACATTCCCACTGGAGAGAAGAACAAGGCCCCAGTGCCTGAAGGTGCTGTTGAAGAAGAAGATGATGAGGAACATGTCTTGAGAAAGTTGAAGCCCAAAATTCCAGATCACAATGATGTTCATCCTGTAGCTGGGGATATGAAGCTGAGGAAGGATGCATGACTTAGACAGTGAATATTGACTGATCCCTATGCACTCAGGAGGAGAACTGTTGTGGACTACAGGTTCCATACAAAGGAACAGCAGGACTTCTATGAGACAGTGCTGCTTGACAAGAAGCCAATAGTCTGTGATATGAGATGGGTGGACTCGGAGTACATCAGGAAGAATGAAGAGCATTATCCAAGAGTGTATGACAGTTTCAATGCTTGTGGAGTGGATGACTTTGTTGGGTAGAAGCTCACAAAGTGGAATGATGAGCTTATTATGCAGTTCTACTCCACAGCTCACTTTTATGCAGATGGAAGGATTGTCTGGATGTCTGAAGGTACTAGGTACCAATCAACAGTTGAAGAATGGGAAAAATTGATCAATGCTCGTAAGGAGAATGAGGATGACTTGGATGTCTATGCCAAGAAGAATAAGGATCACAACTCCATGGCACATATGTACAGAGAGATTCCCATATGCTGCTGTTGAGACACACAAGTTTGGATTAGTACATCCCCTTCTGTCAGGATTGCCAACAATCAACTGGATCCTCAGGCACATGCTTTTGCCTAAGTCAGGTGATCACAAGATGATCAGAGGCCATGCTATCAACCTACTTCACATATTTGATGTACCTCAAAATTTCAAGGTCATGATCCTCATAGTGGAAACTATCAAGAGAACAACTGCTGACCAAAAGAGAAGTTGTGGGTACGCCCCACAGATCCAGGAGCTAATCAACTCCAAGATGGGCACTGGCACATACCTCTTGGACAAGGAACACATGCCCATCTATCCAGATTTTGAGGACAACATAGTGGTTATGGGTGGAAATGAACCATCTTATGTGCAAGAACAAGCAAAGAAGGAGAAGTCAAGGACTGAAAAGGCTGCAAAGATGCCAACCATTGATGAGGCATCTCAGTACTTCCTGAAGAGCAAGCAGGATTAGCTTGGCTACTTGATTGCCTCCACTCTGAGGATTGAGAAGGGATTGGCCACCCTGACTCAAAACCAGGAGAGCTTGGAGAGGATCATGGAGCAGAAGTTCTATGACTTAGATGTGAAGGTCACTGAGATACAGTCAGTTGTTGAGCAACTTCAGGATGACATGTAGGAGAGGAAGGGCAAGACTACCACTGATGCTTTTGCTAGAGTGCCCAGGAGTCAGAGATCAGCTGTAGTGCATGTTCCAGACACCAGAGCAACTTCATCTGCACCAGCTACAACTTCAGTGCCACCAGCTCCAACACCTACTCCACTAGCTCCATCTACATCAACTGATGCCTTCATCCTTGGAGTTCTATCTACACCACCACCTGAAGACCAGGCCTGAGAGTTGATTTAATACTATGCATTTTCTATGAACTTTTTGGTAACTTGTTGCCAAAGGGGGAGAAAAATGTATAGATCATAGGCTTCAAGAGAGAGTGTTGCTTTTGTTCTCTCTTGTTTTGATTTTTCGTGGTTGAACTTTATTTGCTTGTTTGAGATACTTTGTGCTTGTGTAATACTTGGATGGTCATGTGTTTGATCATATGCTACCTTAATGCTTGTTGGATGACATTATCCTTTTATCTCTATATGATCATTCACTTTGCTTGGTGATGAGTGCATGTATTTAATTATTATCATTTTGAGCGCTCCATGTCGGTGTCAAAACTGGCGGATCTCAGGTAGGGGGTCCCGATGTGTTCATCTTAGGCTAATGGTAACAGGAGGCAAGGTACACAATGTTTACCCAGGTTCGGGCCCTCTCGATGGAGGTAAAACCCAACTTCGTGCTTGATTGATATTGATGATATGAGTAGTACAAGAGTTGATCTACCACGAGATCGTAGAGGCTAAACCCTAGAAGCTAGCCTATGATGATTATGATTCTGTCCCTAAGGACTAAAACCTCAGGTTTATATAGACACCGGAGAGGGCTTTACATGGAGTCGGTTACAAGGAAGGAAATATAATATCCAGATCACCAAGCTTGTCTTCCACGCAAAGGAGAGTCCCATCTGGACACAGGACGGAGTCTTGAGTCTTGTATCTTCGTGGTCCAACAGTCCAGCCAAAGTATACAGTCCGGCTGTCTGGATACCCCCTGATCCAGGACTCCCTCAGTAGCCCCTGAACTAGGCTTCAATGACGATGAGTCCGGCGCGCAGTTTGTCTTCGGCATTGCAGGGCGGGTTCCTTCTCCGAATACTCCGAAATAATTACTGAACACTTAGACCGTGTCCGGATCTGCAAGAGAATCTTCATACACCACCGTAGAGAGAATGATATTTAACAAATATAATCTGCTGACAACTTTAGACAAAGTGACATGACACTACGGTCGTGTCATTATTCGAACCGTTTTCCCACAACCAGCCATAGCGCATATTGCGAGGCGGTTTCCTTGGCACGTCTTGTCACAACAGAGATCATGTCCCCTTATTACGGGATTTCCATCAATACGGGTATGGGTAACCCAACCGCGCAATCAATCGTGGCGCTTGGGAAATAAGCGATTCTCAACGGGAAAGTGGGGAGGCGCACCGTTCTCGTCGCCTCTATAAAGGGATAAGGATTCCCCATTTTCACACGTGCCTTCTTCCTCCTCCGCTTATCCATTCCCACACCCTCGAGCTCCAGCGCACTGGTTCACGCTTTCTCCGCATAGCCAAACATGTACGGAGCAGGAGGCAAGTGGGTGGCCTCCACCGTGAAGGAGGAGCATATTGTGAAGCTCCGGGCGGCCGGATACTTGGCCGTAGACATCACGCACCGGCTATCGGACGAAGGGCGGGTCACTCCAACTCCGGAACCCCATGAGAGGGTCGTATTTCTTGCCCACTTCGTCCGTGGACTGGGATTTCCACTTCATCCCTTCGTCTGCGGGCTCATGTTCTACTATGGGCTAGATTTACATGATCTAGCCCCAAATTTCGTCCTCAACATATCGGTGTTTATCGTCGGGTGCGAGGCCTTCCTCCGTATCAGGCCTCTCTTCGGCCTGTGGCTACGAATCTTCTGCGTGAAGCCAAAGATTGTGAGCGGCCAGCAAGCGGAGTGCAGAGGCGCCATGGTGGGCAAGATGCCCAACATCACCTGGCTTGACGGCTCCTTCACGGAGACCGTGAAAGGGTGGCAATCATGGTGGTTCTACATCACCAAGCCGCGCGACGCCAACTAGGCGGCGGCCCTCGAGTTCCGATCCAGAATCCCCATGCGGCTCGCCTCCTGGGAAAAGAAGGGCCTGGCCTGGTGCGAACCTGCAGAGCTAACCGGACTTCAGAACTGCATCAAGAATATGAAGGACAAGAAAATCAAGCTTGTCAACATGGTCCAGGTCATGCTTGTCCGCCGGATTCCTCCGTGCCAAAGACGGGCTTTTAATCTGTGGGAGTTTGCTCCGGCCGAACACCAGACCCTTCAAAAGCTCTACGGCATGACGCACAAGGGCACATGGAAGGCTCTGTTTAAGGCCTCCGAAGTACCTCCTCCCACATCCGAGGACCGTAGACTTCAGCCACGCGGCTCCCCCGTCTGGTGAGTTTTTTGACTACAACCGATGCGGTTTTTCCCAATGTACTCATGGGGGAATCTTAAGTCATTGTGTGTATTTGATCAGGAGTATGTGGAGACGGTGGAGCGGATTGACTATCCGGCTCCACTGCCAGAAGGTCCAGCAGATGCTCTCCTGACGGAGATGCTAGTCCCAGCGCCCTACAAGGCACCGGAGAAGAAGGCCGAAAAGAAGGCCCCGGGGACTAGGAAGGGTCTCGGGCGTAAGGTTGTACCGGTTGCCTCGTCCGAAGACGATGAGGCACACTCCTCCCCCGAAGGGGAGGAAGAAGAGGAAGGGGCCACCCCATCCAGAGAGGATGGAGGGCCTAAGAAGGCGGGCCAGGGGACCGAGAAGGGTCCCTGGCGCAAGGTCGTCATACCCTCGTCGTCCGAAGATGACGAGGCAGATTCCTCCCGCGGAGGCGGGGGGAAACACTAAGAAACTCGGCCTCCCTGCACTGGGGAGGAGAAGAAGAGGAAAGCCGCCCCGGAGGGGGAGGCTAGGACGCCCAAGAAGGGAAAGGCGTCCCTTCCGGATCACTCCACCACTGCCGCCTATAGCGAGGAGGAGTGGCTGCCCAGGGGGAAGCCCCTAGTAAGATCGTAAGTATCCGCACTCTATTGTATTTTAGTGTGACTTCGCTTCATAGTCTTGTTATAATGGCGAACATATATGCAGTCCGGCCAGGGTCCATCCCGAGGTATCATCTTCGGATGGGTCCTTGAGTGATTCAGCGATGAACTCGCTCCCGGCGGCCACTATTCCTCGGCCTGCGGATGACACATAGGTGTTGTCCCAAAGGCTCCTAGAGCAGGGGGAGGTGACTCTGGAGATGCCCCAAGGCAGAATTCTAGACGCCAGGCACACAGGGTATAAGATCCCCGCGGATCGTGCCGACGAGAGCCGCGGTCAGCCGGGCTCTCAGCCGGATACTGTACCGGAACCTCCGATGGTTCCGGACTCGGGCAGGCGGCCCCCTGCTAGGGAGGGCGAGCCGTCCGTGCCGATGACTTCCATTACGCCAGGGGCGTCGGATAGTCTGCTGGAAGCGCTTTGTGGCGCTTCCATAGATGAAGAGCACTGTACTCTTATGAGTGTGGTGATTCAAAAGGTTCTGCCTGCCAAGAGCGGGCTAACCGAAGCCTGCACCAGCATCCTAACAGGCTTTGAGGTAAGTAATAAAAATGTGTGAAATTATCACCCGATAGGTAGTAGCCCCTAATACTCTGTTTGGTGTTCAGAACGAAAAGGCAAACGGAGGGTCGATTATAATCTGCAGGAGTCTAATAGTAGGTTCACATGTTAATGAACAGGCGGTGCTGCTTGCCGCTGCTTCCCGCACAGCCGAGGTCACCGGATTTAAACGGGACCTAGAGCAGGTACAAGGAGAGCTCGGCCTCACGAAGAGGCAGCTCGAAGAGAACAAAGGTGAGTGATACCTTGTTCGCATATTTATAAGGAATAGACAAAAATTGGTGATTCTAACGACAAAGCCTCGTGACTTTGTGATAGGGGCCACCATCGAAGTGGTGTCTCTAAAGAAAGCGTTGTCCGAGGCCGAAGACAAGGCGGCCCTGGAGCGCAAGGAGCGCGAAAAGCAAGATTGTAGAGTGGGCGAGGTATAGCAAGAGCTCCAGGACCTCGGCAAGAAGTTCGAGTCCTTGGAGCATGATCTTAGGATGAAAGAGACTGAGCTTGCGAAGGCCCTTGCGAGTGTGAAAGACGCCAAGGCCGAAGCCAAAAAGGCACAGCAGGAAATCCAGGCGGCCAAGAAGATAGCGGCGGGTAAGACATTCTTTATGCAAAGCAAGCATGTGGAGGAGCCATTTCTTTTACTTGCCTGGATTCGGAGCTCTCCAGGGGCATTCGCAGATCTGCCACGCAGCATATCTGATGCTACGGAGTTCTACCATGCCGAGGAGGGGAGCTCTGCGGAGAAGTTGTTCTGGTCCCAGTATGCTGGAGCCGAACACCCAATGCCTCTGAGTGACCAACTGAAGCAGTTGGTTGAACTCCACAGGGCGGCCGAAGTGGCTATGAAAGATTTCATAGTCCGGATGTGGCCTGGTGAGCCCTTGCCTGCCAACTACTTCGGCCTGATAAAGCGGATGGTAAATGCATGTCCACGGCTTGAGGTGATCAAGAGATCCATTTGCATTGAGGGTGCCCGCCGGGCCTTTGCCCGTGCGAAGGTGCACTGGGGCAAGCGGGATGCGGAGAAGCTGGTGAAAGAAGGGCCGCCGGAGGGCAAGGCGCATCGCTGTCCCGAAAAGTATTATGATGGTGTTATGAAAGGCGCTCGTCTCGTGGCCGATGAATGTACCAAGGACACGATCCTTGAGTAAATGTACTTCTGTCGTTGTTGTAATATAAAGACGAAGCTACTTGCGCTATATAGCGCTTTTTGATTTAAAATATTACCTTCTGTGCGGCTGTTTATAGAATTCTGAAAGTAGGCTAGTCGTCGGCTCCCGCCCCCACGTAACTAGTACTGGGGTGTTCCTGGAAAAAACCCAGACACTCTTTATCCAAATTTTTGGTCCCTTAAGGAGGTATCTGGCGCAGCGAACAAGGCAATCGGACTATGCTACTTTATAACTTTCACTTATCCATAGAAGTCTACAATTTTAAATTTCTGTGAAGCCCCTAGAATTCAAAAAGCCGAATTGGGGCGCTATATACGCCTAAATCGGACGAAGCCGATTCCTCGCATAAAGCGGAAAAAATCTTTAAGGATTTTAAGACCTCTCGAACAACGACCAGCTCTCGCCGCATCATGCTGGTCAGTTTTCGGCTTTCTCTACTGAGGTGCTCGTCCAGAAGAACCGGGACACAATCGCAGTAGTTCTTGTTGGAAATATGCCCTAGAGGCAATAATAAAAGTATTATTATATTTCAATGTTCATGATAAATGTCTTTTATTCATGCTATAACTGTATTATCCGGAAATCGTAATACACGTGTGAATACTTAGACCACAATATGTCCCTGGTGAGCCTCTAGTTGACCAGCTCGTTGTGATCAACAGATAGTCATGGTTTCCTGACTATGGACATTGGATGTCGTTGATAACGGGATCACATCATTAGGAGAATGATGTGATGGACAAGACCCAATCCTAAGCATAGCATAAAAGATCGTGTAGTTCGTTTTGCTAGAGCTTTGCCAGTGTCAAGTATCTCTTCCTTCGACCATGAGATCGTGTAACTCCCGGATACCGTAAGAGTGCCTTGGGTGTATCAAACGTCACAACATAATTGGGTGACTATAAAGGTGCATTACAGGTATCTCCGAAAGTATCTGTTGGGTTGACACGGATCGAGACTGGGATTTGTCACTCCGTATGACGGAGAGGTATCTCTGGGCCCACTCGGTAATGCATCATCATTATGAGCTCAATGTGACCAAGGTGTTGGACATGGGATCATGCATTACGGTACGAGTAAAGTGACTTGCCGGTAACGAGACTGAACAAGGTATTGGGATACCGACGATCGAGTCTCGGGCAAGTAACGTACCGATTGACAAAGGGAATTGCATACAGGGTTTGATCGAATCCTCGACATCGTGGTTCATCCGATGACAACATCGAGGAGCATGTGGGAGCCATCATGGGTATCCAGATCCCGCTGTTGGTTATTGACTGAGAGCGTCTCGGTCATGTCTGCATGTCTCCCGAACCCGTAGGGTCTACACACTTAAGGTTCGGTGACGCTAGGGTTATTAGGAAGACTAGTATGTTACTACCGAATGTTGTTCGGAGTCCCGGATGGGATCCTGGACGTCAAAAGGAGATCCGGAAGGGTCTGGAGGTAAAGATTTATATATGGGAAGTTGTCAAACGGACACCGGGAAGTTTTGGGGTCATACCGGTATTGTACCGGGGCCATCGGAAGGGTTCCGGGGGTCCACCGGGAGGGGCCACCCCTCTCGGGGGGCCACATGGGCTGCGTGGGGCAGGGAGCCAGCCCCTGGTGGGCTGGCCGCACCCCCCTCCCTTGGGCCCATGCGCCTAGGGTTGAGGGGGAACCCTAGAGGGGGCGCCCCCCTTGGCTTGGGGAGCAAGCCACCCTCTCCCCTCTCCCCTAGGCCGCCGCACCCCCCCCCCCTAGATGGGTTCTAGGGGGCCGGCCCCCTTCTCCCTTCCCCCTATAAATAGAGGGGTGAGGGGAGGGCAGCCGCACCACCCT